>NW_026706031.1:0-174944 GCF_029867415.1 Vicia villosa
TAAATAACGGAGTTTTGTGTAATCCTCCAAAGCGTGTAAGTACAAGCCTACAGTTACACTCATCAAGAAGTTTTCCATTCATGGCAAACATCATAGTTGAACAAATATCAAGCCACAAGTGAATGACATAAGGAAAATTAGGATTTTGGCACTCTAAGGCATTTTAGGTCGACTCACCACAAGCCTAGGTCGACCTAGAAGGCCTCATTCATCCAGCAGAAGAAATTGTCTCAGATAGGTCGACCCACTAAGTCCTTAGGTCGACGCAAACTGAAGTAAATAAAGAAGTTTCACCTCTGTTCCATTTAGGTCGACTCAACCAAATGCCTAGGTCGACCTAAACTGAAGAAAAGTCACAAGAACCAAATCCAACTGATTTTAGGTCGACCCAACTGAAGACAAACATTAATCTGTTGAATTTGTTCCATTTCAATGAAGTAGGTCGACCTATCACTTCAAAACCTGCCAAATTATGCGTTGCCCTGAGTTTTATCTACTAGCACCTTTATATATCATTTTCAGTTAATTATTGAGTTTCTGAACACCAACAACTGAAAGATACACAAAGTCTTCTCATCTTCTTTCTTCTTCTCAACTCCAACACAATTACACACAATAATTCTTGTGGTGAGGGTTTGTGATCAAGATCGATAACGTCCGTGGAAAGGAATTGAAGGTTCCTAGTGGGTGAAGATTTGTGGGGTTATTGGTGAATAAAATCTGCGGATTTTATCCTCCAAGATTGGTGAATTTTGGGGGTTTTTGTCAAGAGACTTCATCGACGATTCAACTGAGTGTAGAGATTGAAGAACAAGGGGTCGAGCAATTCACGACACTGCAGAAAGGGAATCAAAGATAAGCTCTTGGAAGATACTTGATCTGACTCAAGATCAAGGGGAAGAAGATACAAAGAATCAACATATTCAGTTTATCGTTATTGCTTTGTTATCTTCTTTGTATAAACTCTTTTCAATCATAATGAAATACATCCCGATTCCCGTTTGGAATTGGGGGCAGATGTAGTCGTAGCGAGGACGATCGACGAACTGCCTGAACAAATATCGTGTTCTTATTGCTTTTATCTTTTCGTTTACGTTACGCTAATTTCTGGTCAAAATTGCAAATTGATTAACGAATCAAGTGTTAAACTTGTGTGATAAGATTCTGCATAAACATCACAAGTCACCACACATTGATTCATAATTCAATTTGGACATTATCACCAAGTGTTTGATATATTGCTTTCCTCATATATCAAAGTCATTGAAAACAAGTTTATTCAAGCAAACACTTAAACGATTTGTAGCATTATAACTTGTTGATTCTCTAATAGTTTTCATCATCACATCATAATCAATTTGTGGTTTAAAACTGTTGATATTTGTAAATACAGTGTTAAGAATATTTGTATATAGAATAGTCCCACATCGACTATATTATGTAATTAGCTGTAATCTCTCTATATATAATAAAGTCTCCGTAGTGCTTTACAAGACACACGGTTTATTCAAATGCCTCTTAGTCTTTCGTATCTTAACATGGTATCTAGAGCCTACTAAGAGGAAATTCTTCGCCGTGTTTTACCCGGTTGACCTACTGTCTTCCGGTGAGAAATTTTCTTCTGCAAACCGTGTCATCACTCAGGTTTGCCTTTTTTTCGGCGACTATATTGGTACTGTTCATCGTGCGTATTGTTCATCGCCACATACTGTTCATCGCCGCGGTACTGTTCATTAACCGGCACTGTTCACCGGCGCGGTACTGTTCATAAAAAAAAAAAAATTTTTTTGGCTCAGTTTTGTTCTCTGATCGCAGATCCGCTCTCAAATTATTCTTCCGACTCGCAAAAATCTACCCTCCAGTTCAAACAGCCCCGTTCTTGTTAACTTGAAGCTATGGGAGACTCGTTTACTAAAGTTCCGCTAATCCCATGTGAAAAATTAACGGGATCAGCAAACTATAACATATGGGCTCGTGCTGTCGATATGTGGTTTCACGGTCAGGGATTTGAAGAGCACCTAACCACAAAATTGTTTGCCGTTGCAACCGACAAACTCGCTAATTGGAAGAAAACTAATGCCTCTCTGTGTACTATGTTGTGGTTTTCCATAGCACCTAACCTCCAAGCTCAGTACCAAGCCTACTCCACTTGTTATGAGGTATGGGAAAAGGCCAATAAAGTCTTTTCCAACGGCGTTCACTCTCTATACAGTGTCATCCACAAACTCAACACACTGACGTTGGAAAATATGGATGTGCAAGCTTATCTGAGTAAGCTTGATGCCTTGAAAGCAAGTTATGAAACCTTCATGCCTTACGCAAAAGATGCAACAGCTCATGCCGAACAACAGAGTAAATATTTCATGGTCATGGCACTTAAAGGACTACCATCAGAACTCGAATCCGTTCGTAACCAGATTTTATCAGGTACTATTGTTCCTAGCTATGATACAGTTAGTGAACAATTGTTGCGCTTGGTTACACCTCATGAGTTTGGTCCGGTTTCTCCTCCATCTATTGCTGCTCCAACACCAGGTGACACTGCTGCCCTTGTATCTCTTGGAAACAATCAAAATCGCCTTCGAGGAGGGTCATCCAACTCCAAACCTCGTCCCAAGTGCGACCATTGTAATCGGCTTGGGCATACTATCCACCGTTGCTGGAAGCTGCATGGCAGACCTCCACGTCAGGTAAATGCAGCTCAAATTGATTATCCCGATACTATGCAGACTTCACCTTCACTTCAAAATCCTACGCCAAGCTACGACGATTTTCTCAGGTGGTGTAAGACTAATCAGAACTCTGGTTCCACGGCTTCGGTTGCACACATTGGTAATTCATCTGTTTGCCTCTCTCAATCATCTCCTCTTGGTCCTTGGGTCCTCGATTCTGGTGCGTGTGATCATGTTACCGATAATAAAGGTTTTTTCTCTTCCATCTCTACCTCTGGTTTCTTACCTAGTATAACCGCCGCAAATGGTTCTCAAACCCAATCCCAAGGGATTGGTACTGTTCAAATCCTACCATCTCTCTCTGTTACTTCTGTCCTATATGTACCTAATTGTCTGTTTAATTTACTATCAGTCAGTCGTTTAACTCGTGCCCTTAATTGTTCTATCACCTTTACTAATAGTGCTGTTACTTTGCAGGATCAGAGTTCAGGGAAGACGATTGGCGTCGGATGTGAGTCTCAAGGCCTCTACTACTTCTTTGCGTCATCCACCACATGCTCTGCCACAGATTCTCCACTCATTATACATGCGCAGTTAGGTGATCCAGGTCTTCCCAAGCTCCAAAAGATGGTGTCCAACTTATCTAAATTATCTAGTTTACATTGCGAGTCTTGTCAGTTAGGGAAACATACTCGTAGTCACTTTTCCAATCGAGTCAATAAACGGGCTGCGTCCCCTTTTGCTTTAGTTCACTCCGATGTTTGGGGTCCTTCGCGTACTGAGTCTACCTTTGGGTCTAGGTATTTTGTCACTTTTATTGATGATTTTTCACGTTGCACGTGGCTATTTTTAATGAAGAACAGATCAGAATTGTTTTCTATTTTTGAAAAGTTTTATCAAGAAATAAGAACCCAATTTGGCTTGTCTATCCGTACCTTAAGAAGTGACAATGCACACGAATATTTATCTCAACAATTTCAAATTTTTATGTCATCTAATGGTATTCTGCACCAAACATCTTGTCCTCATACACCTCAACAAAATGGGGTAGCCGAACGTAAAAATCGGCATCTCGTAGAAACCACTCGGACCCTACTTCTCCATGGTAATGTTCCTCTCCGGTTTTGGGGGGATGCGGTGCTCACGGCATGTTACCTCATTAATCGCATGCCCTCATCTGTCCTTAATAATAAAATCCCTCACTCAATCCTGTTTCCAAACTCTCCTCTTCACCCAGTTCCTCCTCGAGTTTTCGGGTCTACGTGTTTTGTACACAATCTCTCCCCTGGTCTTGATAAACTATCAGCTCGATCACTAAAGTGTATCTTTCTTGGTTATCATCGATCCCAAAAGGGATATCGTTGCTACTCACATACTCTACAACGATACCTTGTATCGGCCGATGTTACATTCTTCGAGTCAATTCCATACTTCGAGTCCAGCCAAGTAACTCCGGAACCCCTTCAAGAAAGTACTCCTACACCTCTTCCGGAAGTCTCATTTCCCCTTATCCCCCACCATTCTAGCCTTACGGTTGACCCTCCCACTACTCGCCCATTTCAAACATATCAGCGTCGCCAACCCACTTCTGTCGTACCTATTCCTAAGGCAGTACCTGTCCCTGAGGTCATTGCAGACTCTCCTCCGACGCCTTCGCCATCACCGGATCCGATCCTGCAACCTGAGTCCGATCTTCCGATTGCTCTTCGAAAAGGTATACGTTAAACACGAAATCCTTCTCCACATTATATTGATTTATGTTATCATCGTCTTTCTCCTTTGCAGTATACTTGCTTGTCTTCTTTGTCTTCTGTTTCTATTCCTAACACTCCAGGTGATGCATTATCTCACCCTGAGTGGAGGCAAGCAATGATTGACGAAATGTGTGCTCTTCAAAGCAGTGGTACTTGGAAACTGGTTCATCTACCCCCTGGGAAATCGTTAGTAGGTTGTCGTTGGCTTTACACAGTGAAGGTTGGTCCAGATGGTAAAATTGATCGTTTTAAAGCTCGTTTGGTAGCCAAAGGATACACTCAGATTTTTGGGTTGGATTATAGTGATACTTTCTCGCCTGTAGCCAAGATGGCATCTGTTCGACTTCTTCTAGCCATTGCAGCCATTCGATATTGGCCTCTTCATCAACTTGACATCAAAAATGCCTTTTTACATGGTGATCTTGAAGAGGAAGTATATATGGAGCAACCACCTGGGTTTGTTGCTCAGGGGGAGTCCTCACAAATGGTTTGTAGTCTACACAGGTCTCTTTATGGTCTTAAACAGTCTCCAAGAGGTTGGTTTGGCAGATTCAGCACTGTAGTACAATAGTTTAGTATGGTCCGTAGTGAAGCTGACCACTCTGTGTTTTATCGTCACTCTGCCCAAGGGTGTATCTATCTTATTGTATATGTGGATGATATTGTGATAACTGGTAGTGATCATCAAGGAATACTCTAGTTGAAACAACATCTCTCGAATCAATTTCAAACAAAAGATCTTGGTAAACTCCGCTATTTCTTGGGAATTGAGGTGGCCCAATCTAAAGATGGCTTGGTGATATCCCGGTGAAAATATGCTATGGATATTTTGCAAGAAACAAGGTTGCTGAATGCTAAACCAGCTGATACTCCTATGGATCCAAGTGTCAAATTGCTACCTAATCAGGGGGAGCCTCTATCTGATCCAGGAAGGTATATGAGATTGGTTGGAAAGTTGAATTTTCTCACAGTCACTCGTCCTGACATCTCTTTTGCAGTTAATATGGTAAGCCAGTTCTTAAATTCTCCTTGCTAAGAACACATGGATGTTGTTGCTCGGATTCTGAGATACATCAAGTGTGCTCCAGGAAAAGGTCTCATGTATGAAGATAAAGGACATACTCAGATAGTTGGATACTCTGATGCTGATTGGGCAGGGTCACCCATTGATAGACGATCCACTTCTGGGTATTGTGTACTTGTTGGAGGAAACCTTATATCCTGGAAAAGTAAGAAACAAAATGTAGTTGCAAGATCAAGTGCCAAGGCAGAGTATAGGGCCATGGCAATGGCAACATCGAACTCATTTGGTTAAAACAGTTACTCAAAGAACTTCAAATTGAAGAAGCAAGATCAATGACACTTATTTGTGATAATCAAGCTGCATTGCACATTGCTTCAAATCCAGTCTTCCATGAAAGAACCAAGCATATTGAGATAAACTGTCACTTTGTCAGAGAGAAGATTGAATCAGGCGAAATTGTTACAAGTTTTGTCAACTCCAATGATCAATTAGCAGATGTGTTTACAAAATCCCTGCGAAGTCCCAGAACTAATTATATATGTGGCAAGCTTGGTGCATTTGACTTATATGCTCAAGCTTGAGGGGGAGTGTTGATATTTGTAAATATAGTGTTAAGAATATTTGTATATAGAATAGTCCCACATCGACTATATTATGTAATTAGCTGTAATCTCTCTATATATAATAAAGTCTCCGTAGTGCTTTACAAGACACACGGTTTATTCAAATGCCTCTTAGTCTTTCGTATCTTAACAAAAACATATCTGATCCTTCCCGTAGCAGTTCGGAATAGACGCGAGTCGATCCCTAAACGCTTTCGCCATATTTTTTTAAAGGAAATCCGAATAAATTCTGAAGTATCTATTCACCCCCTCTAGATACGTAAGCCTAGCATCTAACAAGTGGCATCAAGAGCTCTGGTTTATTCCTTGCTTCGAGAAACACTTATCGGACAAATGGCTTCCAGACCTAAAGGGGCTCACAATAGAGCTCCAGTTTTCAACGGTGAAAACTATGGCTATTGGAAGGATTGTATGTGCGTTCATATCAATGCCATTGATAGGAACATCTTGTTTACGGTGATTTCTGGTAAACAACCGCTAGTCCTCCAAACTATAAATATACTTTGGTTACTCGCAGGATCGACTATATTGATCCTAGGACATAGTCAAATAGTTGTCTTTCGAGATAATTTGGTTCATGTTTGTTGGTCTTTTGCTTCGAAAACTTGTTTATGGTATGAACAAAGAAATAACTTGCGAAATAAACTAACAAAGTACACAACTTAACAATAAACTAGTTATGAACGTGAATATAACTATGACGAAAGTGTAAAAGAAACGTAAATTTCAGAAATGTAAAGTACAAGAATGTAAAGACTTATCTAAGAAAATAAAGAAAACTGGATTTAAAGGAAAGACTAGGCGAAAAAGTAAAGGAAATTTAAAGACACTTTGATTCTGTAAATAGAAATACAAACATATTGAAAGTGTGGTGTCATACGTACATTTCTCAGCAAACTCTTTCTCTTAACACTTGATACTTGAGTGATCTGTGAGTGATTTGTACAAAATGAACACCCTGGATCCTGATACTAAGACCCTTATTTATACTAATTCGACCCTAACGGTCCTACGCTACCGAAATGCCACGTTGCTCACATGCATGCGTTTCGAATCCCTGGGGCGCCATCTGTCCTCGTCGGTTTATACAGAATATTTCGAATTTCAAATCCTCCCGCCTGAATCCTCTTTCGATATGTGGCAACGTGATCTTTAGTGAGAATGCAACGAAATACTACAGGCTTTAGTACCCTTGTATTTCGAAAAACGTTTAAGTCTCGAAGATAACTTATCTCAATTCAACTTCGATTTCAATCATCTTCACCATAAATAACATTCTCGAGAATGGCCATTAAATAGCCATTTATTCTCAGGAATGGCCATTGAAAGCCATTTTTTCTTCGAACTCTAATTCTTTGAGAAACATATTCTTCAATCGAAATCTCCAGCTAACAAATTCCCCCCAATAAATGTCTGTTTCGAAAAACAAGAGAAATAAGCGTTTCTTGTTGTGATGAGATTTCGTTTTACTCATACCTTTTAGAGTTCCAAGACATCTGACTAACGTCATAATCATTTATGACTTATCTTTCAAAATGTCTTTTCATTTTCAAAAACGTCTCTTCAAAACGTGCATTCCCATGTTTTGTCATTACTTGTGATCATTGCTCCTAGATACTAGGAGTAAGGTCAATAACTGTTCGACTGCCACACGATTAAATCAGCTTGTGACGCGTGTCATTTTGAACTTTATTCAAAACGATTTGAAAAAGTTCTTACTAAACCTATAAATACCTAAGCTTTAGCCTTCAGGGTTTTCTCCTTATTACACAACTTTGTTCTCCATCCTTCTGAAACTAAACACACAAAAACCCTTTTTAGGTTTCAAACCTAATTGTTGAAGCAATTTCATCCATGGCGTTTTCCACCATCCTGAAGGATAGAAAAACACTTAGAAAGGGGGGGTTTGAATAAGTGCGACTTTAAAAACTCTTAAGATAAAAACAATTGCACAATGATTTTTATCCTGGTTCGTTGTTAACGAAACTACTCCAGTCCACCCCCTTAGAGTGATTTACCTCAACTGAGGATTTAATCCACTAATCAATCTTGATTACAATGGTTTTCCACTTAGATACCCTCTAAGTCTTCTAGAGTATTCTGATCACAACTTGATCACTCTAGGAATTCACTACTTAGAACCTTTTAAGTCTTCTAGAGTATACTGATCACAACTTGATCACTTCAGGAACCTTTTACAAATTAATGTAAAACAAATTCTTACAAGAGTATTGAAATGCTTCTTAATAAGCTATAATCACAACTGTGATATTTCTCTTAAGTTCTAAGCTTAAATCTCACTAAGATATTACAAGTGTAGTGAGGTTGAAGATGAAGTTTGATAGAGTTTGATTCAACAGCGTTTCAGCAAGTTTGTAAGAGTTGTTCGTGAATTCGTAAGTGTTGTAACCTTGCTTCTGATCAGAACTTCACTATTTATAGGCGTTATGAGAAGATGACCGTTGGGAGCATTTAATGCGTTGCGTGATCCGTACAGCTTTGCATTTAATGTTTCACTCTTTTGTCAACTACCTTAAGCCTTGATTTTCCTGCTTTAACTGACTTTGCCTTTAATAGCTTCTAACGTTCCTTTTGTCAGTCAGCGTAGCCTGTCAACTTGTACTTGCTTCTGATCTGATGTTTGTAGATACAACGTTTGAATATTAGAGTCATTCAGCTTGGTGCAGAGCATATTATTGTCTTCTGACTTTGAAGTGCTTCTTAGCGTGATACCATAAGAACTTCAGTGCTTCTGCTTCTGAACTCAAGTTCTTTTGATGCTTCATAGACCATGTTTTGATTATGCTTGACCATCTTCTGATGTCTTGCGAGAGCATGTTCTGATGTTGCATACTTGAACCTTCTGAGTCAGTGCTTCTTGCGCTGAATTGTGCATACTCTTTATATATTTCCTGAAATGGAAAATGCATAGGATTAGAGTACCACATTGTCTTATACAAAATTCATATATAATGTTATCATCAAAACTAAGAATATTGATCAGAACAATTCTTGTTCTAACAATCTCCCCCTTTTTGATGATGATAAAAACATATATAATTGATATGAATTTGCAATCAGAATATCAGATGACTAAAGACAATTACACAGTTATAGCATAAGCATATAAACATAGTGTGTGAATATGTCCCCCATGAGATTAGCAATCTCCCCCTGAAATAAATACTAAAAGAATTTATAAATAAAAGTCTCCCCTGAGTATTTCCCATTTCAGTCGAGACGTTCACATTTGCCTAGAACTTCAGAACATTCAGAGTTTCTGCTTCTTGCTTCCATAGGACAACTTCAGAGCTTTGAATTTCTTCTTGAATCATAGCATGATTGATTGTATCAGAACATTCTTGAATGTATTAGAGCATCATCAGAGCATCTTTACATCCTAAAATGTTTCAGAACAAACTAGACAAAACATAGTCAGAGCATGAATGAATCAGAACATTCTTTTAAGAAAGAACATGTATCAGAGCAAGCTTTGATAAGTTCTTAAAAAGAATATATATCAGAGCATATGAAAGATAAGAATATATTAGAGCATACTCTGCCACTAGAATATCAGAACATTCTTCCTTCTTGCTTCTGATCTTGAAGCTTCACAGCACTCAGCTTGCTTCAATTCCAAGAACATGCTTCTTTATAAAATTGCATTTCCCTATGTATTTGCTTCTCATGTTGAGCTTTTTCAAAATATCTTCAATCCTGCAAAAAATCTCAAAGACATAGAACTTGCAAATAATGTTAGGAATGTTGAGACTTAATTCCAGCAACTGATATAATAAACCAAATCAATTATCATGTTTCTCCCCCCTTTTGTCATAACATAAAAAAGCATTTAAAAGATTCAGATGAAAAACAATATGAGTGAAGAAGATAATATTTCATTGATTCAATAAAATATCAGAAGATACAAAAGGAAAGAAGCAGATGCAAGAAACAAATGCAAGAAACAAGAAAACATCTAAGACCAAGACACAATAAGACTAGCCTAGCTTAGAAACTATTTTGGCCAGAAGGTGTTGAATCTCATAAGTGCTTTCAGTCTGCGTCTTCATGAAAGATCGAAACTCATTGTGAGTATCTTGATGCTTATCCAAACGAGAAGCAAGATCAGCTTGATTCTTTTGAAGAGCCTTCATGGCGTTCATCAGAAGAAGCTTCACAGCTATCGTTCAATGGAGTAGTATGCTCAACAGCAGCATCAATCATGAGAATATCATCTTGATTTTCCTGAACAGGAAGTTTCTCAGCAGGATGATTCTCAGTAGCTTGATTCTCAGCATCAGCTTCTGACATAGAAGAATCTTCAGCATAATCTGGAGCAGGGATATCAGAACCTTCATTCTCAAGAGCCTGAAGGATCTCAACCAGATTCCTTGGAGGAGTAGGAGCTTCAGGTTCTGATGGGTATTCAACTTCTGGATATACCATATTTGGTGCCTTAGTAGAGGGATTCTCCCTTAACCAATTGAATAATGACTGAAAGTCTCCAGTCAGAACAATGAAATGAGGCTTCCATACAACCATAGCAAGACAAGGCTCATCGTCAAGCTCATCAACAAACTTTTTCTCTTCAAGGGATATCCAGCTTCTGATAGGATGATAGTACTTACCATCATCAACTTCTAAGAAACAAACAGGAGAGCCATATGCCTCAGCCAGGCATCTCTTCTGGATGTTTAGAGCATCAATCTAAAAGTCCTTCTTAAAGATTTTCCATAGGCTTCGAATAGCAACATGATCCAACTTGGAGTCATGAGCAGCTCTCAGAGTTTCCATCCTTATTCTGAACTTAAGCTTGAACAGTTTAAAACAGATATCAATAGAGGGTTCATGAGGGTTAAAGGTGAAACGATAATCAGGATACAGAAGACTGTAGGGTTTGGATTTTCTTGAGAACAAAGCAGGGGTCAAAGAAAGTGGAGAATCTGTGGTGAAGGTGGATGAAGATGAATTTTCAGAAGGTGTTGGAGGGATAGTATTTAGTGGTTGAGGTTCAGAATTTGTGTAGAAGGAGGTGGTTGGTTACTGTTTGGAATGGTGAAAGAATTGTGGGGTTCAGAAGGAGGAGGCTTTTTCTGAGAGGAACAGGCAGAAGAATCTGCTAAAAAAGCTTTACGAATACGTTTTTCAAGATATTCATCAGATTGTACCTTGAGAGGATCGAAGGGTTGCTTCTGATTCTTTGCTAGCTTAGCATTAGGTCCTGCTTCTGAGGCCTTTCTCTACAATTTCTTTTCTTTCTTCTTCTTTTCTTTCTTTCTCAACTCATCCAGAGATGGAAGAGTTCTTCCTCGAATCCACGCAGGATCAACAGAAGTTTGAGCTTTGACACATGACTTCAAATAGCGCTTAACAGACTTGTCTAGCTCTTCTTTGAACATGTGAGAGAAACTCACAACAGGAGTTCTTCTAGTCAGAATATCGGGAAATATTCTTGGAATAGAAGTTACCTTTTCAATCAGCTGCATCCTTTGTAAATCAAAAGCATTCAGAATACATCCTTGTATGACAGTTAAGAACTTGGGTGAACCAATAGCTCTCAGAACATCCATCAAGTCACTTTCCATCAGAATATCTGAAATCATTTTGGCAAGAGGGATAGTATTCTTCTTGAAATTTGGATTCTTCTTACGTTCCTCATCTCTTGATCCTTCAATATTTGTCTTCAAATGTTGAAAGAGAATGTGTGAGAGATTAACTTTCATACCTTTTCCAATGCAGAAAAATACATACTTCTGATCCTGATTGACATACGTAGCAGCAATAGATAGTTTTCTATGAAAGAGAGATCCCAAAATAATCTCAGCCCAAACTCTATAGGAGGGCTTCAAAGTAGTAGTGAGATGAGATGCAGATCCAGAAGAAGATAATTCTCTATCAACTTTCGCCCAATCAACTCTTCCAGGAAGAGCACCTGTGATTCCATCTGTGTCATTAAGACCATACAGCTTCCTTATCATCTTCTCAGTCACAACAACCTCATGCCCAAATACGAAGGAGATGATAGCAGTTGGAGTAACTGTTGCATAAGTCCAGAAGTCCTTAACCAAGAGAGGATAAACTGGTCCAACCAATCTTTCAAAGTAGTTTGACCAACCTTGTACCAGCATTGCAGCCTTGGTTTTGAAATCATGTTCCAAAAGATTTTCAAAATCCACCATTGTTTCGCATAGAACTTCCAGTTCATCATAAGGGATAGAACAAGTCTTCAAGGGAAGATATGCATATTTTTGTTGAACAAGATGTGCCTAAGACATTGTGTGTTGAGTACTTGAGGATGAAATCAAGAATGCACTCTGAGATTCGGTTTAGAAACTAGGGTTTATGCAAAAATAAGAGATAGAGAGAGATGAACGAAAGAGACAATGAATGAGGAGAGAGAATGTAAAAGAGATGAAATTTTATGGAGATGTGTTTATATAGAGACAGATTTGAAATGAAATGCAATATGTGTTTGAATGAAAAGGATTACAGAAAAACATAGAATCAAATGCATTTAATGAGGAATGACGTTAGGAGAGATAACGTAATATTTGAAATGATTTGCACAGTTACCTAGGGCGGCGTCTCCTCAACTGCACGCACGCTTGCTCCTTTAGAGTGAACACGTGTTCATCTTCTGGAATAGCTGTGACAACTGTTTTGCTTTAAAAGAGATTCTGAATCAACTTAGATAATGAGACGTTAGTAATAACAGAATCATAACTTCTAATTGATCAACATCAGAACTTCTTATAAGAAGATAAAACAAAATCATTTCAGAACTAATCCATACGTCAGAACTTCTCATCTTCTCATTCTGGGCATAAATCCATATTGATGTTCTTCAGAATGAATTTAAACCTATCTTCAGCAAGGGGTTTTGTAAAGATATCAGCCCATTGGTGGCCTGTATCCACGAAGTTTAAAGATAGAACACCCTTCTGAACATAGTCCCTAATGAAATGATGTTTAATCTCAATATGTTTAGCTTTGGAATGTAAGATTGGATTCTTAGATAAACAGATAGCAGAAGTATTATCACAGAAGATAGGAATGATACTCTCATATATCTGATAATCTTCTAACTGACTCTTCATCCAAAGCATCCGTGTACTACATCCAGCAGCAGCAACATATTCTGCTTCTGTTGTAGAGAGGGCAATTGTAGCTTGCTTCTTGCTGTACCAGGAGATCAGATGACTTCCAAGAAATTGACAACTTCTAGAAGTACTTTTTCTTTCAATTCTATCTCCAGCGTAATCAGCATCACAATATCCTACTAAGTTGTATTCTTCAGATCTTCTGTAGACTAAACCAAAATTAGTAGTATCTTTCAGATACCTCAGAATTCTCTTAACAACAGTTAAGTGAGATTCTCTAGGATCTGATTGGAATCTTGCACACAGACAAACACTGAATAAAATGCCAGGTCTAGAAGCAGTAAGATATAAGAGAGATCCAATCATACCTTTGTAGAGCTTCTGATCTACCTTCTTACTTACCTCATCCTTACCTAAGATACACGTTGGATGCATAGGAGTCTTTGTGAATACAAGATTACACTCAAAGATGTTTTTGATTCATGGCAAACTCAAATAAGCATTCAAACAACAAGACGGAAGCAGAAAACTCAAAGAAAAGCAAGCATTGATCACTCATGATAGAATAGGTCAACCCATTATGTTTATATGTTTATAGGTTGACTCAACACAAGCAAAACAAGAAGAATGCAGAAAAGCAGCAGTTAGGTCGACCTACCATCAACCCAGGTCGACCTAAAATGGAGAAAAATTCATACACTCCTGCTAGGTCGACTCACACACCATTTAGGTCGACCTAAATTGATGAATTTTACATACCAGCCTGTTAGGTCGACCTACACAACAACTAGGTCGACCTAATATGAGAAAATGTCCCCATAATGCATTTGAAGAGGATTCTGGTCGACCTACTCCTTAAACAGGTCGACCTAACTGGGAGCAAAATTCTGCAAGCTCTGCTAGGTCGACCTAAGCACTACAAGAGGTCGACCTAACTGATCAAGAATGCCAAAAATTCTGTTTCTCTCATCTCCAACTGTTAAGCTATCATATATATTGTCCAAGGGTAAGTATTCAAGTAACACCAACGACTGAAAGATACACAAACACTTCTCATCTTCGTTCTTCATCATCTCCAACACAATTACACATAATCATTCTTGCGTTGCGGGTTAGTGATGAGTTCGATAACGTCCATGGAACGGAACTGAAGATTCCTAGTGGGTGAAGGTTTGTGGGGTTTGTTGGTGAATAAAATCTGCGGGTTTTGTCCTCCACGACGGGTGGTTCTTGGGGTTTTTTATCAAGAGGCGTTCATTGAGGATTCGGCTGAGTGTAACGATTGAGGAACGGGGAGTTCAAGGAATCAAGACACTGCAGAAGGGAATCAAAGTGAAGCTCTTGGATAACCTTGATCTTGCTCAAGATTAAGGGGGAAGAAGATTCAAAGGATCGACATAATTGGTTTATCGTTTATCGCTTTGTTATCTTCTTTGTATATACTACTTTCAACATTAATGAAAGATTACCCAATTTCAATTTGGAATTGGGGGCAGACGTAGTCGTAGCGAGGACGATCGACGAACTGCCTAAACAAATATCGTGTTCTTGTCGCTTTTACTTTTTCATTTACATTCTGTTCATATTTGGTTATAATAGCAAATTGATCAACGATTCGAGTGTTAAGATTGTGAACTAAGAACGTACATAAACATCACAATCCATCACACATTGAATTACCTTCAATTTGATCATTATCACCAAGTGTTTGTATAATTGTTTCTATCACTCTTACTGCATTGCAAACATTGTCCATCATACAAAAAGTTAATCTGATTTTCAATAAGAGAAACGCCTTGATTCTGCAACATATACTCTTATCATTTACCTCAAGTCTTTGACTGGTTTTTAAACACATATATAATCGTTTCGATAGTGGTTCGGAATAGACGCGAGTCGATTCAGAATCACTTCCGCTGAAAAGTCGTTTAAATCCGTAAAACTGTGAACGATCTATTCACCCCCCCTCTAGATCCTAAGGCCAGCGTCTAACAAGTGGCATCAAGAGCTCTGGTTTATTCCGTGCTACGTGAAACACTTATTGGAAAGATGGCTTCCGGACCTAAAGGGGCTCATAATAGAGCTCCAGTTTTCAACGGCGAAAACTACGGCTATTGGAAGGATTGTATGTGTGTCCATATCAATGCAATTGATAGGAACATCTGGACAGCTATTGTCAATGGTCCATTTCAGATCACCATGACAAATGCAGCTGGTGCAGTTGTTCCAAAACCAGAAGATACTTGGAATGCTGAAGATGAAAAGAGATATGCATACGATTGGAAAGCGAGAAACATTCTAATCTCAGCTCTAGGAGTTGATGAATACTATCGCGTTTCCCATTGTAGATCAGCTAAAGCTATGTGGGACACATTGCAAGTTGCCCACGAGGGAACGGATGATGTCAAACTAGCTAGGATCAATACGTTAACTCAAGAGTTCGAACTCTTTCACATGGAAGATGGTGAATCCATCGAAAACATGCAGAAGAGATTCGTTCATCTGAAAAATCGGTTAAATTCTCTTGATAGACCTGTTTCCAATGCAGTTGCTACTAACAAAATCTTAAGATGTCTGAACAGGGAATGACAACCCAAAGTTACAGCAATAAAGGAAGCAAATGATCTAAACACTTTAGACATCACAACTCTATTTGGTAAACTAGAGGAACATGAACAACACCTTAAATGTCTTGACATGCATGAGAAAAGGACAAAGAAAGAAAAGAACATGGAGAAAGAGGTAGAGAAGAAGTCAATAGCTCTAAAAGCTTCGAGCTCCAAGACCTCAAAACGAGAGCCAAAGGATAGTGACACAAGTGATGACGAAGACTCCGATGATGAGGAAATGGGACTGTTTGTGCGAAGATACAACAAATATCTAAAGAAAAATGGAGCAAAACATTCTGACAAAGGCTTGATCAACTATAGAAAGCAATCAAACATGTTCAAACAAGATGACGACAACAAGGGAAAAATCAAAGGTCTTTGCTTCAATTGTGGGAAAGCCGGTCACTACAAACCGGATTGTCCATACCTTAAGAAAGAAAAGGAGAAGAACCAAAGCAAAGGTCATAACAAATCTAAAAGAGCCTACATAGCATGGGAAAGTGATTCATCTAGTAAAAGCTCATCAAGCGATGAAGAAGATGAAGGATAGAAAAACACTTAGAAAGGGGGGGTTTGAATAAGTGTAGCTTTAAAAACTTGACAGATAAAAATAAATTGCACAGTTATTTTTATCCTGGTTCGTTGTTAACTAAACTACTCCAGTCCACCCCCGCAGAGATGATTTACCTCAACTGAGGATTTAATCCACTAATCGCACGGATTACAATGGTTTTCCACTTAGTCCGCAACTAAGTCTTCCAGAGTCTTCTGATCACACACTGATCACTCCAGGAACAACTGCTTAGATACCCTCTAAGACTTTTCTAGAGTCTACTGATCAACACGATCACTCTAGTTACAATCTGCTTAGTTCACTCCTAAGACTTCCTAGAGTATTCTGATCAACACGATCACTCTAGTTCCTTACAACTTAATGTAATCAATTCTAAGAGTTTACAAATGCTTCTTAAAAGCGATAATCACAACTGTGATATTTCTCTTAACGTTTAAGCTTAATCTCACTAAAATATTACAACAGCAATGTAGTGAGCTTTGATGAAGATGAAGATTCTGAGTTTAGATTTGAACAGAGTTTCAGCAAGTTGATATTCACAGAATATATGTTAAATTCGTTAACCTTGCTTCTCATCAGAACTTCATATTTATAGGCGTTGGAGAAGATGACCGTTGAATGCATTTAATGCTTTGCGTGTTCCGTACAGCATCGCATTTAATGTTATACGCTTTTGTCAACTACCTCGAGCCTTGTTCACGCTGTGTCTACTGACGTAGCCTTTAATAGATTTTAACGTTCCTTTTGTCAGTCAGCGTAGCTTGCCACTTGTACTTCCTTCTGATCTGATGTTTGTGAATACAACGTTTGAATATCATCAGAGTCAAACAGCTTGGTGCATAGCATCTTCTGATCTTCTGACCTTGAAGTGCTTCTGAGCGTGATACCATCTTCTGAGCTTCAGTGCTTCTGATCTCATGTTCTTCTGATGCTTCCATAGACCCATGTTCTGATTCTGCTTCGACCATCTTCTGATGTCTTGCCAGACCATGTTCTGATGTTGCATGCTGAACCCTTGAGACAAAGCTTCTGAGCGCTGAATTATGCGTACTCTTTATATATTTCCTGAAAGGGAAATTGCATTGGATTAGAGTACCATATTATCTTAAGCAAAATTCATATTATTGTTATCATCAAAACTAAGATAATTGATCAGAACAAATCTTGTTCTAACAATCTCCCCCTTTTTGATGATGACAAAAACATATATAAATGATATGAATTTGCGATCAGAAAGAATAGAAGGCAAAAGACAAATTACACAGCTATAGCATAAGCATATGAATATGTCTCCCCCTGAGATTAACAATCTCCCCCTGAGATAAATAATCTCCCCCTGAAATAAATACTCGAAGAACTTTAATAAAAGACTTCCCTGATTATTTCGGTAGAGACGATCATATAAGCTTCTTGTCTTCAGAGAATTCATAGCTTCTGACTTCTGCTTCCATAGGACAGCTTCAGAACTAGAATTTCCTTAGATCCTTAGAACACTCACAGCTTCTGATTCCTGCTTCCATCTAGGACAGCTTCAGAACTTGAATTTCTTTGATCTTCTGAACATTCACAGCTTCTGATTTCTGCTTCCATTCAGGACAGCTTCAGAACTTGAGTTTTCTGGATCTTTAGAACATTCGCAGCTTCTGATTTCTGCTTCCCTCGGATAGCTTCAGAACTTTGAATTTCTACCAACATCACTTCATGCTAGATTTGTATCAGAACATTGTTGAATGTACCAGAGCATCATCTGAGCATCTCTACATCCTGAAATGTTACAGAACAAACACTAAACGACAAAAGTCAGCATGAACGAGTTAGAACATAAAATGTATGTTAGAACACATTATATGTATCAGAGCCATAACATTATATGTATCAGAGCAAATAATGTATCAGAGCAAATAGAATTTTGTCAAATCAAGTAGACAAATATAGATCAAATTCTATTATCAGTGCTTCTGATTCATTCTTCTTTCTTGCTTCTGATTTCTGAAGCTTGACAGCACTCGGCTTGCTTCAGTTTCCATGGTTTTGCTTCTTGTGTTTGCTTTGAAGATTCTCTTCAGTTCTTTATACCTGCAAAACACTTAAACCATGTAGAACTTGCAGTTCTTGTTAGTGAATGTGTGGGAGCTTTACCCAGCAACTGATAGATTAATCAAATCATTTATCATTTATCTTCTCCCCCTTTTTGCCATAACATCAAAAAGAATATTTCAAAAGATTTAGATGCATAAAACGACAAATAAAATCACTGGAATGTAAATCAAAGAAACTTTTCATTGATAATTAAAAAAGGATTACAAGAAAGGAATGCAGGAAAACAGATGCAACAAGGAGAGGAAACTACAAAGACCAAAAGACTAAGATCCTAGCCTACGCAAAATCCGTGCCAGAACATCATGAATCCCGTCAGTGCTTGTAGCTTGCCTTGTCATGAAGGAACGAAACTCAGCATTGGCTGCTTCTTGCGCGTCCAAACGAGAAGCCAGCATAGCTTGATTCTGATGAAGAGTTTCCAAGGTCTCCATCAGAGCTGAGATTTCACCAGAAGAAGAAGCACCAGTATTTCTGCCCAGAGGGACAGTAATCTCAGCAGGGTGATCTTCTGGAAGATCTTCAGCTTGTGCATCTTCCATTTCCTCATCTGAGTCTGACTCAGAAGTAGCCTTAGCATATTCTGGTTCAGGCAGCTCAGAAGTTCCATCTTCCAATGCTTGAAGAATAGCTGCTAGGTTTGTTGGAGGAGTAGGACCAGCAACTTCAGCACGATAAACCACTACTGGAAAGACCATGTGAGGTGCTTTATCAGAAGGGTTCATTCTGAACCAGTTGAACAGCCACTGAAAATCTCCAGTCAGCACAGGAAACCATGGTCTCCACACCACGATGTCTCTGCAGAGATTTTCTTCTTCCAACTCATCTGCTGGTATCTTCCTTTCAAGAACATTTCTGTTCCTGATGAGATGGTGATGGCTGCTCTCACCAACTTCCAACCGGAGACCACGAACACCAGGAGCTTCAGACATAATCCTTCTCTGAGTGTCTGTAGCCTTATCCAGAAAATCCTGACGAAAGGTATTCCAAAGGTTGTTTGTAGCATACTCATCCAGATGATTAAGGTGAGCAGTTCCTAGAATCTCCAACCAGCCATTTACATCAGCATGTAAAAGCTCCAGATATGTTTGAGTGGTAGGGGTTGGAGTGTTGACAGTGAACCTTGAGTCGGGAAGAACAACACTATAGGGATTAGGTGTTCTTGTGGGAAAAGGGTATGAGAGAGATGAAGAAATATCTGATGGAAGGGTTGAAGGAGAGGAGATATCAGATGGTGAAGAAGGTGGTTCCGAGAGGATGAATGAGGAGGAAGAGGTGGTGGAGGTCTTTGAAGAGGGGGGTGATTGAGGGGAACCGTCAAGGGGTTGATACACTTTGAGAGGGTCATAGGAGATCCTAACTCTTTTAGGTTTGGTTTCTGGTTCAGCAGATGCCTTTCTCTTTTGTTTCCTATCATTGTCTTGATTCCCAGAGCTTGACGATGGATTCATGATAAATTTTCAGATATTGGAAACTGCTAGGGTTTATGATATGAAGAGAGAGAGAGACGAAAAAGAAACCGAATGCAGAGAGAGAGAAATATGAGAGGGAAAAGAAACGTTTGACGAGTATAAAAAGAAAACTGAAAGAGAGTAAATGATGAAAAGCATTTAATGTTACGTGACATGAGGAGAGATAATAATGACAAAAGACGTGATTTGCACAGTTACCTAAGTAGACGTCCCCTCAACTGCACGCACGCTTGTCCAGGAATAGTGAACACGTGTTTACTATCTGGATAGCCAGTTACAGCTGTTTTGCTTTAATAGAGATTCTGAATCAACTTAGACACTGAAACGTTAGTAATAACTGAATCACAATTTCTAATTGATTTTTATCAGAACTTCTTAAAAAATTTCATATCAAAGGATACTCATACGTAAGAATTTCTCATCTTCTCATTCTGAGCTTGTTTCTGAAGACCCAATTTGTGCCAATTATATTGAATCCATCTGGTCTAGGAACAAGATCCCAAACATCATTCCTTGTAAACTGATTCAGTTCTTCTTGCATAGCAATTATCCAGTCTGGATCTTCTAGAGCATGATCAACAGAAGTTGGCTCGATCAAAGATACAAGACCTAATTGACAGTCTGCATTGTTCTTAAGGAATGCTCTTGTTCTGATTGGATCATCCTTCTTTCCAAGAATGACATCTTCTGAATGACCAGAGATGAGTCTGGATGATCTTCTGACAGATGGTTCTTCAGAAATGCTTAGATCCTCCAGAGAAGCTGATACTTGATCTTCAGATTCTTTGCTTCTGAGAAGCTCTGCTTCTGATGCGTTGCTTCTTGGCTCAACAACTTCTGATATATCAATATCACAATCTGCAAAATTATCAAACTGCTTTGGTTTTTCAAAACCAAGCTTATCATCAAACCTGATATTGATTGATTCTTCTACAATCAATGTTTCAGTATTGTATACTCTGTAGCCTTTTGAGCGTTCAGAATATCCAAGAAGGAAACATTTTTGAGCTTTGGAATCAAACTTACCAAGATGATCTTTAGTGTTCAGAATAAAGCATACACATCCAAAAGGATGGAAATATGAAATGTTGGGCTTTCTATTCTTCCACAATTCATAGGGAGTCTTATTTAGAATAGGTCTGATAGAGATTCTATTCTGAATATAGCATGCAGTGTTTATTGCTTCTGCCCAGAAATGCTTAGCCATATTGGTTTCATTGATCATGGTTCTGGCCATTTCTTGCAGAGTCCTATTCTTTCGTTCTACAACCCCATTTTGCTGTGGAGTTCTAGGACAAGAGAAATCATGGGCAATACCATTTTCTTTGAAGAACTCTTCAAAGGATCTGTTCTCAAATTCACCACCATGATCACTTCTGACCTTTATGATTTTACACTCTTTTTCAGATTGAATCTGAATGCAGAAATCAAAGAACACTGAATGAGTCTCATCCTTGTGTTTCAAGAATTTTACCCATGTCCAGCGGCTATAATCATCTACGATGACTAATCCATATTTCTTCCCTCTGACAGATGCTGTTTTGACTGGGCCAAACAGATCAATGTGCAAGAGTTCTAATGGCCTTGAGGTAGAAACAACATTCTTGGACTTGAATGCAGGTTTGGAGAACTTGCCCTTTTGACATGCTTCACAAAGAGCATCTGATTTGAATTTCAGATTAGGGAGTCCTCTGACCAGATCCAGTTTGTTAATCTGAGAAATCTTTCTCAAACTAACATGACCTAATCTTCTGTGCCAGACCCACTGCTCTTCAGAAACAGACATAAGACAAGTCACCTTCTGACTCATAAGATCTTGCAGATTTGTCTTATAAATGTTGTTCTTCCTCTTGCCTGTAAATAGGATTGAGCCATCCTTCTGATTTACAGCCTTGCAAGACTCTTGATTAAAGATTATATCATAACCATTGTCACTTAATTGACTGATAGATAAGAGGTTATGTGTTAATCCTTCTACAAGAAGTACATTAGAAATGGAAGGAGAGTTACCAGACTTTATAGTTCCAGAGCCAATTATCTTGCCCTTCTGATCTCCTCCAAACTTGACTTCTCCTCCAGACTTAAGCACCAGGTCTTGGAACATAGACCTTCTTCCTGTCATGTGTCGCGAGCATCCAGAGTCCAGGTACCATGACATGTTGTGCTTTGTCCTTTTTGCAGTCAAGGATATCTGCAATAGGAATAATCTTATCCTTAGGTACCCACATTTTCTTGGGTCCTTTCTTGTTAGATTTTCTCAAGTTCTGATTGAACTTGGGTTTAACATTGTAAGCAATAGGAGGAACAGCATGATAATTTTTAATGTGAGTTTCATGATATTTCCTAGGTTGTGTCACATGCTTTTTGGTGTGTGTTATGTGAAAACTTTGAGCATGTGAAGTGTGCCTAATATCATGGGAGTGGCCATACTTGAACTGATCATACAATGGCTTGTATGTGATTTTCATTTCATCAACAGGTTCAAGTTTGTATGGGGTTTCACCCTCAAAACCAATGCCTACTCTTTTGTTTCCAGACACAGCATATATCATAGAAGCTAGCTGACTTCTGCCAATACTTCTAGATAAGAACTTCCTGAAACTTAAATCATATTCTTTCAGAATATGGTTTAGACTAGGAGTGGATTTTTCTGAATCAGAAGGAGATCCAACATTATTGGATAACTTTAAAAGTTTTTCTTTTAATTCAGAATTTTCCAACTCAAGCTTCTTTGTTTCAAATTCAAATTGCTTTTTCAGCTTTTTGTATTTGAGACTAATCTGAGACTTGAGTTCCAGTAGTTCAGTTAGACCGGAAACTAACTCATCTCTAGTAAGTTCAGAAAATACCTCTTCAGAATCTGATTCTGATGTAGATTCTGATCCGTCATCTTCTGTCGCCATCAGCGCACAGTTGGCCTGCTCGTCTTCAGAATCATCTTCTGACTCATCCCAGGTTGCCATAAGACTTTTCTTCTTATGAAACTTCTTCTTGGGATTTTCCTTCTGAAGATTTGGACATTCATTCTTGTAGTGTCCAGGCTCATTGCATTCATAGCACATGACCTTCTTCTTGTCAAATCTTCTGTCATCAGAAGATTCTCCACGTTCAAATTTCTTTGAACTTCTGAAGCCTCTGAACTTCCTTTGCTTGGTCTTCCAGAGTTGATTTAGCCTTCTGGAGATTAAGGACAGTTCATCTTCTTCTTCAGATTCTGATTCTTCAGGATCTTCTTCTCTAGCCTGAAAAGCGTTAGTGCATTTCTTGATATTGGATTTTAATGCAATAGACTTACCTTTCTTTTGAGGCTCATTTGCGTCCAGCTCTATTTCATGACTCCTCAAGGCACTGATAAGCTCTTCCAGAGAAACTTCATTCAGATTCTTTGCAATCTTGAATGCAGTCACCATAGGACCCCATCTTCTGGGTAAGCTTCTGATGATCTTCTTTACGTGATCAGCCTTGGTGTATCCCTTGTCAAGAACTCTCAATCCAGCAGTAAGAGTTTGAAATCTTGAAAACATCTTTTCAATGTCTTCATCATCCTCCATCTTGAAGGCTTCATACTTCTGGATTAAAGCTAGAGCTTTGGTCTCCTTGACTTGAGCGTTTCCTTCATGAGTCATTTTCAAGGACTCATATATGTCATAGGCCGTTTCCCTGTTAGATATCTTCTCATACTCAGCATGAGAGATAGCATTCAGCAAAACAGTTCTGCATTTATGATGATTCCTGAAAAGCTTTTTCTGATCATCATCCATTTCTTGCCTTGTCAGCTTTACGCCTCTGGCATTTACAGGATGTTTGTAACCATCCATCAGAAGATCCCATAGATCACCATCTAGACCCAGAAAGTAACTTTCCAGTTTATCTTTCCAGTATTCAAAGTTTTCACCATCAAATACCGGCGGTCTAGTATAACCATTGTTACCGTTGTATTGCTCAGCAGAGCCAGATGTAGATGCAGGTGTAGGTGTAGACTTTTCACTTTCATCAACCATCTTTTACTGAAGCGTTTTTCTCTTCCTGAATCTTTTCTAAACACGGTTAAGTGCTTGCACCTTAGAACCGGCGCTCTGATGCCAATTGAAGGATAGAAAAACACTTAGAAAGGGGGGGTTTGAATAAGTGTAGCTTTAAAAACTTGACAGATAAAAATAAATTGCACAGTTATTTTTATCCTGGTTCGTTGTTAACTAAACTACTCCAGTCCACCCCCGCAGAGATGATTTACCTCAACTGAGGATTTAATCCACTAATCGCACGGATTACAATGGTTTTCCACTTAGTCCGCAACTAAGTCTTCCAGAGTCTTCTGATCACACACTGATCACTCCAGGAACAACTGCTTAGATACCCTCTAAGACTTTTCTAGAGTCTACTAATCAACACGATCACTCTAGTTACAATCTGCTTAGTTCACTCCTAAGACTTCCTAGAGTATTCTGATCAACACGATCACTCTAGTTCCTTACAACTTAATGTAATCAATTCTAAGAGTTTACAAATGCTTCTTAAAAGCGATAATCACAACTGTGATATTTCTCTTAACGTTTAAGCTTAATCTCACTAAAATATTACAACAGCAATGTAGTGAGCTTTGATGAAGATGAAGATTCTGAGTTTAGATTTGAACAGAGTTTCAGCAAGTTGATATTCACAGAATATATGTTAAATTCGTTAACCTTGCTTCTCATCAGAACTTCATATTTATAGGCGTTGGAGAAGATGACCGTTGAATGCATTTAATGCTTTGCGTGTTCCGTACAGCATCGCATTTAATGTTATACGCTTTTGTCAACTACCTCGAGCCTTGTTCACGCTGTGTCTACTGACGTAGCCTTTAATAGCTTTTAACGTTCCTTTTGTCAGTCAGCGTAGCTTGCCACTTGTACTTCCTTCTGATCTGATGTTTGTGAATACAACGTTTGAATATCATCAGAGTCAAACAGCTTGGTGCATAGCATCTTCTGATCTTCTGACCTTGAAGTGCTTCTGAGCGTGATACCATCTTCTGAGCTTCAGTGCTTCTGATCTCATGTTCTTCTGATGCTTCCATAGACCCATGTTCTGATTCTGCTTCGACCATCTTCTGATGTCTTGCCAGACCATGTTCTGATGTTGCATGCTGAACCCTTGAGACAAAGCTTCTGAGCGCTGAATTATGCGTACTCTTTATATATTTCCTGAAAGGGAAATTGCATTGGATTAGAGTACCATATTATCTTAAGCAAAATTCATATTATTGTTATCATCAAAACTAAGATAATTGATCAGAACAAATCTTGTTCTAACAGAAGAATCAGCAAATCTTTGTTTCATGGCTCATCAAAACAAGAAAAAGAAAGCTGTAAGTCATCTTAAACCTGAACTCGTAGATAAGGTATCTCATTCTCAACTAAAACTTGCTTTTGAAGAATTACATAGAGATGCAATTAAAGCTTTCAAACTTTTGGCCTCAAATAAGAAAATATTTTCATATCTTGAATCAAAAGTTGAGAAAACCGAAAAGGATATGGAAGCTTTAAAACAATCTATGCTAGACATTCAAAAGGATAAAGTTGAAAGAGATCCTACATCATGGTTTGGTTGTGAGACATGTCACATTTGGCAAAAAGAAGTAAGAGATCTAAAAGCCAAGTTAGACAAGGCTCTACAACCAAAAGTGACTTTTGCGGTTGATCCAAACAAGTTCAAAAGATCGTATACTCCTTTATATAGTAAATACACTTTTGTACCAAAAGTATCAACTAGCAAAACTCCATATTCTCATCATATTACCTGTCATTATTGTTGCAAAAAGGGACATACCATTGAAAAATGCAAATTTAGGAGAATTTTAGTTCCTAAAGGAGTATTTCAATGGTTGCCTAAGTGCAACAAATTGTGTACTCACCATCGAGGACCCAATGAAGATTGGGGACCTTCCACTCTAATTTAATTTCGCAGGAAATGTGTCTTGACATCGCCGAAAGGTGGTGGTTCCTTGACAGCTGGTGCTCAAGACACATAAAGGAAGACATACCACTCTTGGTATGTCATCTATGAAGACAGATTGAAGAACCATACTTGGCAGAGGAAATGTAGGTGCTCTGGCCATCGCAAATGTATAAGATACATTACAAATACAGTTAACCCGAAAAACACATAGGACGCATTACTTGATGTGCAAATTGGCAAGTTGCATTGCAAAGAGATTTTAAACCTATTATTAGCAGAATATTGTTTGGGACTATGTCCCGCATCCGGGAGAACATCAAGTAATCGATACTAGATGAGTTTTTCGCAAAAATCAACCTGTGAAACATTCCATCAAAACAATTCATCATCAAATCTAGGAGTATGGCACACTGACAAGAAGACTCCACACAATGATGACAAAACACCTACATATTGAGAAAGCGGTAACATGTTTATTGTTCACTTCCAAAAATTTTATTGATGCTATAATATGCTATCAATTAACATGCTTATAGTGACTTCATGTGTTCTTATCTACTCTTCTCAAATACTTATGTATATGTGTTCATCATTTTCATTCATAACATACAATGTTTGTGCATTCAAGCAAATGACAAAACAAAAATACATCATATAGAAACATTTCTAAGGCATTTTCATCATTTAAGGAAACTTAGGTCGACCTACTCTGTATTTGAGTCGACCTACATAAGAAGCTTCTTTACAGAAACTAAAAAGGTCCAGTTGCGTCGACCTACTCACAATTTAGGTCGACATAAATTGGTCATTTTTTGTTGTTGTTACTTCTGTTAGGTCGACCCAGCCTCAATTTAGGTCGACCTACTGCTGTCATTTTTTCCAGATTTGGGTCTGTTAGGTCGACCCGACCCATTCTCATTCATTCAAAACATTCCATTCTTGCATTCCCTCTCATTCTCATCACATTTGGTACGGCTAACCCTAATTCCTCAAACTCAAAATTGTCCAAAAATCATCCCTCTCACACAAAGCATCTCCAACCATGCCTCCAAAATCAAGAAAAGGAAAGGAAATTGCTTCCAGTTCATCATCTCAACCGGTAAGTGCTCTTGTTCATCCTGATTGTAGAGAAAATTTTGAGAAGTGGCAGATGAAAAGAAAAATTGTTAAGCAATATACTTATGATCCAAATCTTGTCGAAAACATGCATATCCCTGATGTCGCTGCGTTAATTGAACATCAAAATATTCATCCCTTAGTGCAATGTGATACCCCGTACTGTGAAAATACCGTTAGGGCTTTCTATGCAGGTTTTACAAAAGGGGATGGTTGTAATTTCCGTTTCAAAATGGGATCTAGGTCGCATGTTGTTGACAAACGAGTTTGGATTAGTATCTTTGGTCTGAAAATTGTAGGTGATGAACTCCGTATGGTAGACGGGGATGTACCGGGAAACTATAACCATGAGGCCTACATGAAGTCTATCCTCAAAGACCCTTCCGTATTTGACAGATCTAATGAAACAATAACAGCCGGTCATTTGAAGCGAGATCCTAGGCTCTTGAATTGGGTAATCTCAAGAATCATTCGACCAAGGGCAGGAGGATATTCGAGAATTGAAAGGAATGAAGTGGTGCTCATGTATCTGCTGCAAAATAGAACGCGTTTACACTGGCCTCACTTCCTAGCTGCTAAGTTTCATGAGGTCAAACAGAAAACTACAGCCCTGTGTTATGGATCAATCATTCAAACAATTGTCAATCACTTTGGTATGCGACTTGATCACTTACACTACACTCGCATACATCAATCCCAAGAATTCTCACAAACCACCTTGACTCTTATGGGTTATCATTGGAATCCTGTTAGGAAAACCTATTATCTCATTCAAAAGGGAACAGGGAAGGTTATCTACAACTATGATGATCCCACGGAGTTTGGAAACAATGTAGGAAATGAGGAAGAGGGAAATGATCAAGAAATAGCAAATGATGAGGATCAAACCATGGAAGACATAGCTCATGACACGGATCCAAATTGGCAATATGTTCCGTCTCAAGAGGAAGAAATTCCTTGGGGATACACTGCTCCACCTCCTCCTGATCAATCCAACATAGTATCTATGCTTGAAGCTATGCAACTTCAACAACAGCAGAACTTTGAAACACAGCAACTTCAGTTCCAAACCATGCAGCAGCTTCAACAAGATAGGTATGATGAACAACAACGTCAATATCAATCGCTATATAGTTTGGTTCAAGACCACAAAAACGATTTTGAGACTTTTGCCTCCAACTCTACTCTAAGACAGAATCAGTTTGAGGAAACGGCATTGCATCGTCATGCAAACATAAGTCAAAGCTTCAATACTCTTAACATGTCTGTCCTGGATCTGTTGGAACAAGTTGAAGAAGATCGGCCTCACACATTTCAAAGAGGAAGAGGAAGAAGGGGCAGGCGTTAGGATGGATTCTTCATCATATCATCATTTCATTTGCATTTCATTTCATTAAGCATTATGTTAAAATTCTATATGATGTAGTACCTTTTTGTGTTATTTTCTATAATTCTCTTGGACTACTATGTATGATGTGGCGTTTCTTTAAAACATGATTGTCTCTTATTGGTTCAATATCTACATATTATCTATTACTATGAATGCCGATATTCTCTTTATATTTTTTGTTACTCTTCTATTCTCCTGTTTTCTCTTTTTGATGTTGACAAAGGGGGAGATAGATGCTGAGTGCTGAGTGTACGGGGGAGCTTTGTTGAGAGATTGCCTTGTTGAGAGATAGATGCTGGATGTACGGGGGAGCTTTGTTGAGTCTTTATCACTTACTACCAAAACTTAGACGAATGGTTTGCCATCATCAAAAAGGGGGAGTATGTGAATACAAGATTACATTCAAAGATGTTTTTGATTCATGGCAAACTCAAATAAGCATTCAAACAACAAGACGGAAGCAGAAAACTCAAAGAAAAGCAAGCATTGATCACTCATGATAGAATAGGTCAACCCATTATGTTTATATGTTTATAGGTTGACTCAACACAAGCAAAACAAGAAGAATGCAGAAAAGCAGCAGTTAGGTCGACCTACCATCAACCCAGGTCGACCTAAAATGGAGAAAAATTCATACACTCCTGCTAGGTCGACTCACACACCATTTAGGTCGACCTAAATTGATGAATTTTACATACCAGCCTGTTAGGTCGACCTACACAACAACTAGGTCGACCTAATCTGAGAAAATGTCCCCAGAATGCATTTGAAGAGGATTCTGGTCGACCTACTCCTTAAACAGGTCGACCTAACTGGGAGCAAAATTCTGCAAGCTCTGCTAGGTCGACCTAAGCACTACAAGAGGTCGACCTAACTGATCAAGAATGCCAAAAATTCTGTTTCTCTCATCTCCAACTGTTAAGCTATCATATATATTGTCCAAGGGTAAGTATTCAAGTAACACCAACGACTGAAAGATACACAAACGCTTCTCATCTTCGTTCTTCATCATCTCCAACACAATTACACATAATCATTCTTGCGTTGCGGGTTAGTGATGAGTTCGATAACGTCCATGGAATGGAATTGAAGATTCCTAGTGGGTGAAGGTTTGTGGGGTTTGTTGGTGAATAAAATCTGCGGGTTTTGTCCTCCACGACGGGTGGTTCTTGGGGGTTTTTATCAAGAGGCGTTCATTGAGGATTCGGCTGAGTGTAACGATTGAGGAACGGGGAGTTCAAGGAATCAAGACACTGCAGAAGGGAATCAAAGTGAAGCTCTTGGATAACCTTGATCTTGCTCAAGATTAAGGGGGAAGAAGATTCAAAGGATCGACATAATTGGTTTATCGTTTATCGCTTTGTTATCTTCTTTGTATATACTACTTTCAACATTAATGAAAGATTACCCAATTTCAATTTGGAATTGGGGGCAGACGTAGTCGTAGCGAGGACGATCGACGAACTGCCTAAACAAATATCGTGTTCTTGTCGCTTTTACTTTTTCATTTACATTCTGTTCATATTTGGTTATAATAGCAAATTGATCAACGATTCGAGTGTTAAGATTTGAACTAAGAACGTACATAAACATCACAATCCATCACACATTGAATTACCTTCAATTTGATCATTATCACCAAGTGTTTGTATAATTGTTTCTATCACTCTTACTGCATTGCAAACATTGTCCATCATACAAAAAGTTAATCTGGTTTTCAATAAGAGAAACGTCTTGATTCTGCAACATATACTCTTATCATTTACCTCAAGTTTTTGACTGGTTTTTAAACACATATATAATCGTTTCGATAGTGGTTCGGAATAGACGCGAGTCGATTCAGAATCACTTCCGCTGAAAAGTCGTTTAAATCCGTAAAACTGTGAACGATCTATTCACCCCCCCTCTAGATCCTAAGGCCAGCGTCTAACAGTCTTTGCTTCTTTACTTTCTGAAAGATTAAACTTCTTCAGAAGTTCTTTCACATACTTGGTCTGATGAACGTATGTTCCTTCAGAATTTTGATTGATTTGAATCCTAAGAAAATACTTGAGTTCTCCCATCATGCTCATTTCAAATTCAACCTGCATAGACTTAGCAAACTCCTTTCCAAGTGTAGCATTAGATGTTCCAAAGATAATATCATCAACATAAATTTGGCAAATTAAAAGATCTTTCTTAAAGGTTTTACAAAAGAGAGTAGTATTCACTTTTCCTCTAGTGAAACCATTATCCCGAAAGAAAGAACTTAATCTTTCATACCAAGCTCTAGGAGCTTGCTTCAATCCGTATAATGATTTCTTTAATTTAAAAACATGTTCTGGAGACTTGGAGTCTTCAAAACCAGGATGTTGGTGGACATAGACTTCCTCATCTATATAACCGTTTAAGAAGGCACTCTTAACATCCATCTGATATAGAGTGATGTTATGTTGAGTGGCAAAAGAAATCAATAAGCGAATAGATTCTAACCTGGCCACTGGTGCAAAGGTTTCTGTATAGTCAATCCCTTCTTGATGACTATAGCCCTGAGCAACCAGTCTGGCTTTGTTTCTTACAACTTCTCTTTTTTCGCTTAGCTTGTTTCTGAAGACCCACTTCGTACCAATGATGTTAAATCCTTTTGGTCTAGGAACCAGATCCCAAACACCATTCCTTGTAAACTGATTTAGTTCTTCTTGCATGGCAATTATCTAGTCTGCATCTTCTAGAGCTTGATCAACAGAAGTTGGCTCGATCAGAGAAACAAGACCTAATTGACATTCTGCATTGTTCTTAAGGAATGCTCTTGTTCTAATAGGATCTTCTTTCTTTCCAAGAATAACATCTTCTGAGTGAGCAGAGTTGAGTCTAGAAGATCTTCTGACAGTTGGCTCTTCAGAAATTCTGAGATTCTCTAAAGAAGCAGCAACTTGATCTTCTGATACTTTGCTTCTGGGTTCTTCAGTTTCTGAAATTGAGATATCTATATCTGCAAAATTCTCAAACTGCTTTGGCTTTTCAAGACCAAGCTTATCATCAAATCTGATATTGATTGATTCTTCAATAATCAATGTTTCAGTATTGTATACTCTGTAGCCTTTAGAGCGTTCAGAATATCCAAGAAGGAAACACTTCTGTGCCTTAGAATCAAACCTACTCAGATGATTTTTAGTATTCAGAATAAAACAAACACATCCAAAAGGATGAAAATATGAAATGTTGGGCTTTCTGTTCTTCCACAATTCATAAGGAGTCTTATTAAGAATAGGTCTGATAGAGATTCTATTCTGAATATAGCATGCAGTGTTTATTGCTTCTGCCCAGAAAGGCTTAGCCATATTGGTTTCATTGATCATGGTTCTGGCCATTTCTTGTAGAGTCCTATTCTTTCGCTCTACAACTCCATTTTGCTGTGGAGTTCTAGGGCAAGAGAAATCATGGGCAATACCATTTTCTTTGAAGTAAACCTCAAAGAATCAGTTCTCAAATTCGCCACCATGATCACTTCTGACCTTTATGATTTTACACTCTTTCTCAGATTGGATCTGAGCGCAGAATTCAAAGAACACTGAATGAGACTCATCCTTGTGTTTCAAGAACTTTACCCATGTCCATTGACTATAATCATCTACGATGACTAATCCATATCTCTTCCCTCTGACAGATGCTATTTTGACTGGGCCAAACAGATCAATGTGCAGAAGTTCAAACGGCCTAGAGGAAGAGACAACATTTTTAGACTTGAATGCAGGTTTGGAAAACTTTCCTTTCTGACATGCTTCGCAAAGAGCATCTGATTTGTATTTCAGATTAGGGAGTCCTCTGACCAGATTTAGTTTGTTAATCTGAGAAATCTTTCTAAAACTAGCATGGCCTAATCTTCTGTGCCAGACTTATTGCTCTTCGCTAACAGACATAAGATAAGTTACCTTCTGATTCTTAAGATCCTGAAGATCAATCTTGTAAATGTTGTTCTTTCTCTTGCCTGTAAATAGGATTGAGCCATCCTTCTGACTTACAGCCTTACAAGACTTTTGATCAAAGATTATGTCATAACCATTGTCACTTAATTGACTTATGGACAATAAGTTATGAGCTAATCCATCTACCAGAAGAACATTAGTTATGGAAGGAGAGTTACCAGTACTTATAGTTCCTGAGCCAATTATCTTGCCCTTCTGGTTCCCTCCAAACTTAACTTCTCCAGCAGATTTAAGCACCAGGTCTTGGAACATAGACCTTCTTCCCGTCATGTGCCGCAAGCACTCAGAGTCCAGGTACCATGACATGTTTTCCTTTTGCTTCTTTGCAGCCAAGGATATCTACAATGGGAATAATCTTTTCCTTAGGTACCCACATTTTCTTGGGTCCTTTCTTGTTAGTTCTCCGCAAGTTCTGATTGAACTTGGGTTTAGCATGATAAACAACAGGAGGAACAGCATGATAATTCTTATTCTGAGTTACATGATATTTCCTAGGTTGTGTCACATGCTTCTTAGTGTGTGTAATGTGAAAGCTTTTAGCATGTGATGTGAGCCTAATATCATGGGAGTGGCCATAATTGAACTGATCATACAAGGGCTTGTATGTGATTTTCATATCATCAACAGGTTCAAGTTTGTATGGGGTTTCACCCTCATAGCAAATGCCAACTCTCTTGTTTCCACTAACAGCATATATCATAGAGGCAAGTTGACTTCTTCCAATACCTCTAGATAAGAACTTTCTAAAGCTCAAGTCATATTCTTTAAGAATATTGTTCAGACTAGGAGTAGGCTTTTCTGAGTCAGAAGGAGATCCAACATGGTTGGATAATTTTAAAACTTTTTCCTTCAGTTCATAATTTTCTACTTCCAGCTTCTTAGTTTCAGATTCAAATAGATTTTTCAGTTTTTTTATTTGATACTAAAATGAGCCTTGAGTTCCAGAAGTTCTGTTAAACTAGAAACTAACTCTTCTCTAGATAGTTCAGAAAATACCTCTTCAGAATCTGAGTCTGATGTAGATTCTGATCCATCATCAACTGTGGCCATCAGCGCAATGTTTGCCTGCTCGCCTTCAGAGTTTGATTCTGATTCTGATGAATCTGAATCATCCCAAGTTGCCATAAGACCTTTCTTCTTATGAAACTTCTTCTTGGGTTTCTCCTTCTGAAGCTTTGGATACTCACTCTTGTAATGTCCTGGCTCATTGCATTCAAAGCATGTGACCTTCTTCTTGTCATATCTTCTGCTTCCAGAAGATTCTCCTTTTTCAAGCCTTTTAGAACTTTTGAAGTTCTTGAACTTCCTATGCTTGCTTTTCCAGAGTTGGTTTACCCTTCTGGAGATCATGGACAGTTCATCTTCTTCTTCTGATTCCGATTCTTCAGAATCTTCTTCTTCAGCCTGAAATGCGTTAGTACATTTTTTATAATTAGATTTTAACGCAATAGACTTACCTTTTTTCTGAGGTTCATTAGCATCTAGCTCAATTTCATGACTCCTCAGAGCACTGATCAACTCTTCAAGAGAGACTTCATTCAGATTCTTGGCAATTTTGAATGCAGTCACTATCGGACCCCATCTTCTTGGCAATCTTCTGATGATCTTCTTGACGTGATCAGCCTTTGTGTATCCCTTGTCAAGAACTCTTAATCCAGCAGTTAGAGTTTGAAATCATGAGAACATTGTTTCAATGTTTTCATCATCCTCCATCTTGAAAGCTTCATATTTCTGGATTAATGCAAGAGCTTTAGTCTCCTTGACTTGGGCATTTCCTTCATGAGTCATTTTCAATGATTGATATATATCATAGGCAGTTTCCCTGTTAGATATCTTCTCATATTCAGCGTGAGAGATATCATTCAGCAAAACAGTCCTTGACTTATGATAATTTTTGAATTGTTTCTTTTGATCATCACTCATTTCTTGTCTTGTCAGCTTTACTCCACTAGCTTTCACAGGATGTTTGTAACCATCCACCAGAAGATCCCATAAGTCACCATTTAAGTCAGGAAAGTAACTTTCGAGTTTATCTTTCCAATATTCAAAGTTTTCACCATCGAATACTGGTGGTCTAGTGTAGCCATTGTTTCCATTTCCATTGTATTGCTCAGCAGAGCCAGATGTAGATGTATCTTTTTCACCAGCCATTTAAGCTACGTGTTTTTCTCTTTCTGAATCTTTTCTAATACGGTTAAGTGCTTGCACCTTCGAACCGACGCTCTGATGCCAATTGAAGGATAGAAAAACACTTAGAAAGGGGGGGTTTGAATAAGTGTGACTTTAAAAACTCTTAAGATAAAAACAATTGCACAATGATTTTTATCTTGGTTCGTTGTTAACGAAACTACTCCAGTCCACCCCCTTAGAGTGATTTACCTCAACTAAGGATTTATTCCACTAATCAATCTTGATTACAATGGTTTTCCACTTAGATACTGTCATACCCCAAAATTTGCCCACACTTTTTAGTGACAAAAAAATTCTCGAAATTATTTTTAAAATTGGATTTTATAAAATCTCGGGTTCATTTACGTTGACATCTTGAATTTTATAAATATTCGATTTAAAGTCTATTTTAAAAATATAGTAGTTTACTCTTAAATTGCTTTTATTTTAATAAATAGAAAATGTTGGCCGATGCTTCATATATTTTCAATTGGCTTTTTATTTCAAATAAATAACATAGCACAATTGGTAAGAATGAAAGGCTTGCAAACAAAAGGTCACGGGTTCAATTCTCGCTTGGTGCATTTTTATGTATTTTAACTTTTTTTTTTAATCTTTTTTACACCTGCATGCACCTGGACACAAGTACGTCCAGGTTCTTAATCTTGTTCATCAAGGAAGGTCCATGGGCCTTTGGGTTGGATCATTTCCTTTTTAGGATCGATCTTGACCTAATTTCAGTCTATAAATAGTGGCTCTCCACTCTCTCATTTGCATCAACCATTCTCATAACCAACAATTTTCTAAACTTCCTCAACCATCAAACATTTTGTAATCCTTCAAATCTTTTTAGGTTTTCTTTTCAAATTTTTATTTTTCGGCCAATGATGATACCTGAGGCCTCCCTCTTTTCAAAATGTTTTTCCTCTTTTAATACATGTTTTAGTGAATGATTTTGTATGCTTCAAAACTTTTGTTTTTGGCCGATGATTTACATATGAGGCCGCCCTCTTATTCTTAATTTTAACCTTTTAATTTATCTGCGTTGTGTTTTTGGCCAATGATGACACCTGAGACAATCTTTTTTTTTTCAAATGATTTTCAAATATTTGGCCGAGGATTTTCATATGAGACCCAATGTTATTTTTAATCTATTAATCTTTTCAATTTTAATTTAGATTTGTTTTTTACCATATGATGTGATTCTGATGGTTCTTATTTTAAAGCTAACGTTTTTACATTAACAATACTAACAATCTTACATTTTATAATTTTCTTTTTACAATAAAATTACATATACTCTTTTTTTACATCAAAAATGTTTTTTAACTTATTCATGTTCTATTCATGCATATACACAACCATTTCCCCATTAACGGACATAATTGTTATCACCCATCTATACAAAATTAACATGTATAAAATTTGTTTTCTTTTATTTGCAGAAAATCAGAAGCTAAAGCTAAAGGTGTTGTTACCGAATCCCTATTCCGGTGAATCCCGCTCAACCCAACACCAGGCGGAATTGGCGAGAATCACAACAACAACAACGCAACCTGCAGATCCGGCCAGCCATCCCTCTATCGTCACTCGACATCCAGCCGCCGCAAGTAAGCCGTCGGCGACTGCAACATCACCCAAAACGCCTCTCCGCCCCAATCTCCGCCCTTTCACACCGCCGTTCTGCCGCTCATCCAACGCTTCTGTTCGCCGGCATCCTTGCTCGACGGCATCACCACTTTAATTCGGTAAGTTTCTACAGCTTATTGACTATTTGATGTTTGCCCTTGTATTTGTGAATCTTTGTTATCATTGATTTAAGGATTGGAGTGGAATTAAAGGAAAAATATTGAGAGGAAAAATAGCATTGAAGTTGTTTCAGGTACTGTGTTTGGTCTATTAAAATTTGGAAAAAGAAGATAAACCTAAAAAGGGGCGGTACCCCTTGTGTGTGTTTTAGTTTTTTTGTTTTGTTTTTTATTATTATTATTAAATGTAAATTTGGCCTAATTGGGCTTTTAACTAAAGTTTTACTTTTTTTTACTCACGACTAAATCCTTTTCAATTAGTACTTCTATTCCATAAAAAGAAATATACAAAAAAATATAATCTATAATTTATGTTAGTTTTATTTGTTTATATTGAAAACACAAAAAATATAAATATTAAAAAATAAAATTGTTTTAATTGCGTTTCTTAAAATTTAATAAAATTTCCTTTAAATATTTCTTCATCTACATCTATTCATATTTTAACTGTGACTAACATTTTCTTGTTGATTGCGAGGTACTAATCTTGAGGCCTCTGAATTATTTCCATGGACATTTACAAGATATATATATTGTTATACATTTTTTGTTTTAAATTCCTATTTGGATCTGTAATAGCTGATTAGGATTTTACTTTCTGCACATCCCCCATTTTTGGATTATGTACTCCCCTCCCCGAAGCCTTGTAATAGTTAGGATTTTATGTTTCCGCCTTTACTTTCCTGCAATATATATCTGCGTGTGTTAGTAATTTAGGGAGTGAAAAGATTTCCAATTTCAACCGTTAGCTCACTAATCTCAGATAAAATATTCGAATCTAAATCAATTGCACACATTCACCCCTAAGGTACGCCCCTCTTGGTTGCCTTCGATTATAAGGTCGTGTCCCTCGAATATAGAGGTACCCATTAGCAAAAGTCCCGACGATTAAAAGATCATCGCGAAGATCATAGTCCCTCGATGACCCTCGATGTTGCCTACGAATATGTGATTTAGTCCCTCGAATGGTTGCCTACGAAACGATGATTGTCCCTTCGAATTTGCTAAAGGTACCTCTACTTGTTGCCTTCAAACGACCTCGATGACCCTTCGATTGTCCCGAATACGTCCAATATAAACAAGGACTACCTACTTCTATATAGTATGGATAGTCCTAGGAACTTTAAAAAGCATAGAAAAAGACACACTATTTAGGGTAGCGCTCTTAATCTGCCTAGCTCAATTAAAAAATATCTTTTCAATACTCTCTCAAAAACTAAGGCTACGCATTTACGCTAAAGTCCTTACGCCCCTTTTCAACTCAAAACAAACAAACATGAGCTAAGCAAATTAAGAGCCCGTAGATAACTACGGATGAAAAGGGTGCCGGCACCTTCCCTTTTCATAACTTACCCCCCGAGCCCGTTTTCTTTTCAAAAGGTCTTTTTCTGTACTTTTTACCTTTCCTAACATTGGACAAAATAAAAGTCGGTGGCGACTCATGCTTACCGCAACATTGTTGCTTATAAAACTAAAAGTCAGTTCACCGTGTTACAGAACTGGCGACTCTGCTGGGGATAAATAAAAAGAGGGGTTACCTTAGAGCTTAGATTATTTATAACTTGTTTGTTTTGATTGCTTTACTTTTCAAAGTTGTTATGGGCATTGAATGGAAGATGAATCCTATACCCGGATTCGAGTGCACCTTAAGATAGGAAGTGGCATAGTCATGGCGACCTCCTTCATGTATGTGGAGGATTGGTCAATATGAGAGTTCACGCTTAAGTTAGGCCTCTATGGGTGTTTGCATGCTTCTCTTGTACGAGGGAGGTTCGTGTGGATATCTGTGGGTGAGTCGGAGCTTAAGGACCTTTAGTTACCTTTAACCCATCTTGGCTTTTAGGAACGTAGTGGGGGGACTACTCTTGATGTATGTTGAGGGCATAGTCGCTACCCGATACTACAACTCAGATAGGTTCTTTCTCAGAGTATCATTGCATGGTATGTATGTATCATGTTCGAGGGTGCTTTAGAAGGACTGACCATTCTGAGTAACTTTGTAGAACCTGTTGCTGATTTCATCCTTATACTTAGAAGTACCTATTGGAGGAGGGTAGTTACCTGGTCAGACTCCATGCAAGCCTTTTAACCAAAGGACACTTGTGTGACTTGATTGTTATCTAACCACTTGATTTTTGTGCAGGTTTTTGCTTATAGTACTTACTTGTCCATGCTACCTTATGCTTTTATATAACCTGTTGACAAACCTTTTTCAAGGATATTAGGGATTTAGGGCGTATAATTTCCAGGTACTATTATGGAAGGACTATCCAGAGCCTAAATTTCTATCCAGGGGCAAGAGGATTTATTTTCCTCTAGCCCGATACCTTCAAACTCAGAGGTATAGTTCCTATCAAGGGGCAAGAGGATTTATTTTCCTCCAGCCATATTCTTTCAAACTCAAAGGTACCATACCCCGAATCAGAGGCTATGACCCACTGGATATGGTGAGCTTGGTTCTTATAGAAGGACCTCCAAAGGTGAAAAGTCAAAGTTCTTCAGGTGAAGCTGCTACCAACAGACAAGCTTCTCATCTTACTATTTTATTCTCCCTGGAGCTGGACACTTGCAACTCTTATGTGACTTCGTCAGAAGCTCCTTCCTAAAAGTAATCTAGAGTTTCAAATGCTAACACTTGGTTTTTATCCCGCTTTGGGGCACTTGACCCTTCGATTAATGATTGTCAGCCATTCAGAAACAAGGTTCAAAGCCTGATCGATGCAAAGGTTATCATCATTTGTACCTGAAAGTCATATTTGAAGTTCTCCTTCGAGTCAATGGATCTTCTGAATCAATAAGTCCATACGGAGAAAATCTCCTCAACTTTGACAATCTCTATATCATCATGCATGTTCTTGTGTAGTATTTCTTGTTTTGATTCAATACTGCTTATATGTCATACTTGTTTTGTTTTTGAACTATAGTAATGATGCATTGAATATGTTTGTCTTGGAAAAATTCTTTCACTCTCGCTCTAACATGTTTTTCTTTGCTTGTGATGGCAAACTCTCGGCGATAAAGCATGACAACTCCGAAGGGAGAATGACGAATACATAATACCGATAACCTCAGTTGGTGTGCTTTCGAGTAAAACCCTGTTGATGATGTACAGGCATTGTTTCAAATCCCCAAACACTGGAGATATAAGGAAGTTAATCCCTTGTCAACCCCTTTGAGCCTTGAAGTAGGAGTTTCTTTTCGATACGAAAAAACCCTCACATTTAACCTAGGGGCAGGGTAGTGTTCAGTTAATCTGATCGAGCGTTCAAAATTCATCAGAAGTGCACATCTAAGGATACAACAATGGTTATCCTTCAAAAGGTTGAGGACAGTAAAAAACGAAATGGTTATCCCTCGCAATAGAAGGTCAAAATATGCCGATACAACAACGGTTATCCCTCGTCGACCAAGAAATGAGGTTGTCACGATCTTTCCAACAAATCGAAGACGTCCCAGGATCATACAACTTGTTCAAAAAATGGAAAAAAATGAATCAAAAAAAAGAAGAAAAAAGACCCGCTAAGTCAACAACTTGAAAACAAGTGACTTAGGCAAAAATTAGGGCATACCGCTGGACATCAAAATTCAAAAGAATTTATCCAGGCAAAAGTTAAGGAACATGAAACAAAAAAGATCCTTAGCAAAAGGACGAGGTCGTGTGACAATAAATTCAAATAACAAGATCGTGTGATCAGACACCAAGAATAAAAGGTAAATGATTGACATGTCCAAACACTTCATCAATTCCTCAATCGTCTAAAGCTCCTCTTGAAGGATGAATGCTCGCATCGAGTTAACTGAACTTAGGTTGGAGAACATCACGAAGGGGGTGGGCACCAATAAAATTTTGAGCCTATATATCTTTTTTTCTAAAACCATGAACCTGACCACGTTACAACCCTCAAAAGTCCTAATTGAAGCAGGGTTAATTCGAAAGCATACTGTAAACGAGAATACTGTAAACCGACTCCTAGGAGTTTTGCTAAAACGTTTGAGTTGGTATCACACCACTTTTCACAAAAATCGATGTTTTGACATCCTTTCAAAAAAAATATTTTTTAAAATCTTCAAGACAAACATGAACTTTGCATTAGAATTATATTTCTCATACTAAACATTCTTTGCATATGAACAAGTACTTGACACCAGGAAAGCTTCCATCATGAGCTGCAGATGAAAAGTTTAATTCTCCCAAGGGACAAGTTGTCTTCAGAACTCCATTGAGTTCGAGCATGAACATCTCAAATTATAATCACCCTCAGGGGCACAAAAGCAGTCGAAATACTCCGTTGAGTAAGCGCTCAGATATCTGGGGCAATTAGGTCAAGATTCGAAGAATCTCTCAGAAGCGTTGGGTAATCAGGGGCATTTGCCCAAGCATAATTGAAATTACCTCCAACCCTGATCAATCAGGGGCATAATTCCTAAGTTCATGATACAGGGGCATGTTGCTCATGATAACACAAATCCTAGAAAGTCCTCCCGACAGACAAAGTCGCTTCAGAAGCCCATCAAAAGGCAAAGATATTTCTTACGCTTGACTCAGTTGGCTAAAGGACAATATACACAAGGGGCATGGCATGGTATTATCCCATTCATCTGAGGCAACCAAGTCAAGATCCAGAGAATCTCTCAAAGACGCTGAACAGCCAGAGGGGCAAGTTTATCACTTGGGACATGTTGCATCGATCACAAATCTCAGCAAAAGCTATTTAGCTACTAGCAGCAGGATCAGTATCTCCTTCGAAGTTCTAATTCCAGTAATCTCAAGAATCAAGTATACCAAGTTACCGACTCCAGGGGCAAATAGACTTCCCCATGCAAAGGGCCACATATGGTTAAGAAAATGTTTTCCAACATCAAGTGACATGGGGGCAATGAAAATTGAAATCTCAAGGGATCTTACCCACAAAGTTGTTTTGACAACAATATCCCCACAAAGTAATCCTCGAGGAGTTACCTTCAAATAATCTCTTCCCAACAGAGACTTGGCTCCCCAACACTACAGGCTCTCCGATACAATCTTCTTCTCCAACAGGGTTTATTCAAACTCACTGTTCCCAGTAAAGTTGGCACTCACAGTGGAAACTTGGTTAGTTATCCATCTCTCTTATCCCTAGTCAGGGCACATCAGGATCAAATCACTCAAGCTACTTTCATCCCCAAGCGGTAATAAAAATCCCCAGCTGGATTTCCTAAAACAAAAGATAGGAATTCTCAACCACCCTGTCATTATCTCCAGCAGCATACAGAGATTTATTTTCTCAACCAGCAATTACCTTACAAAGTTACCAATATTCTTCGACTATATAGTCAAGCCATGCATCAGTCATAATACATACATAACATACAATATTCTCGTTTATTTCGAGAACCTCATTCACATTACATGCATAACATACAATATTCTCGTTTATTTCGAGAACCTCATTCACATTACATGCATAACATACAACATTCTTGTTTATTTTGAGAACCTCATTACACAATACATGCATCATGACATTGCATAAAACTAATTTCGCCTTTTCAGGTCATTTCACAATCAAAAGAACATTATCATCCAAGTACAGTGCAAAGACGATCGTATCAACGATTCAATCCTAACACTCATTCAAGACAAATACAATTCTAATGCTTCATTCCAAGTCTTTCCCCAAAGATAACTCAGAAACAATTAAAGGACTTCTCATCCTTTATCAAACCTTTCTAGGTAGTCTTTGAAGGATAGAAAAACACTTAGAAAGGGGGGGATTGAATAAGTGTGACTTTAAATCTTGGACGATAAAAATAAATTGCACAATTATTTTTATCCTGGTTCGCTGTTAACGAAGCTACTCCAGTCCACCCCCGCAGAGATGATTTACCTCAACCTGAGGATTTAATCCACTAATCGCACGGATTACAATGGTTTTCCACTTAGTCCACGACTAAGTCTTCTAGAGTATCCTGATCACAACTTGATCACTCCAGGAACAACTGCTTAGACAACTTCTAAGACTTTTCTAGAGTCTACTGATCAACTTGATCACTCTAGTTACAAACTGCTCAGCCAACTGCTAAGACTTCCTAGAGTATACTGATCACACGATCACTCTAGTTCCTTACAACTTAATGTAATTCTAAGAGTATTACAAATGCTTCTTAAAAGCGATAATCACAACTGTGATATTTCTCTTAACGTTTAAGCTTAATCTCACTAAGATATTACAACAGCAATGTAGTGAGTTGATGAAGATTCTGAGCTTTGATTGAATAGCGTTTCAGCAAGTTTATTTTCGTTCAGAGTTGTTAAGAATTGGTAACCTTGCTTCTCATCAGAACTTCATATTTATAGGCGTTGAGAAGATGACCGTTGAGTGCATTTAATGCTTTGCGTGTTCCGTACAGCATTGCATTTAATGTTATACGCTTTTGTCAACTACCTCGAGCCTTGTTCACGCTGTGTCTACTGACGTTGCCTTTAGTAGCTTTAACGTTCCTTTTGTCAGTCAGCGTAGTCTGCCACCTGTACTTCCTTCTGATCTGATGTTTGTGAATACGACGTTTGAATATCATCAGAGTCAAACAGCTTGGTGCATAGCATCTTCTGATCTTCTGACCTTGAAGTGCTTCTGTTGCGTGATACCATCTTCTGATCTTCAGTGCTTCTGATCTCATGTTCTTCTGATGCTTCCATAGACCCATGTTCTGATTCTGCTTCGACCATCTTCTGATGTCTTGCCAGACCATGTTCTGATGTTGCATGCTGAACCATTTGAGACACAACTTCTGAGCGCTGAATTATGCGTACTCTTTATATATTTCCTGAAAGGGAAATTGCATTGGATTAGAGTACCATATTATCTTAAGCAAAATTCATATTATTGTTATCATCAAAACTAAGATAATTGATAAGAACAAATCTTGTTCTAACAATCTCCCCCTTTTTGATGATGACAAAAACATATATAAATGATATGAATTTGCGATCAGAAAGAGTAGACGGCAAAAGACAAATTACACAGCTATAGCATAAGCATATGAATATGTCTCCCCCTGAGATTAACAATCTCCCCCTGAGATAAATAATCTCCCCCTGAAATAAATACTCGAAGAACTTTAATAAAAGACTTCCCTGATTATTTCGGTAGAGACGATCATATAAGCTTCTGCCTTCAGAGAATTCATAGCTTCTGACTTCTGCTTCCATTGGACAGCTTCAGAACTTGAATTTCTTTAGATCCTTAGAACACTCACAGCTTCTGATTCCTGCTTCCATCGTGGACAGCTTCAGAACTTGAATTTCTTTGATCTTCAGAACATTCACAGCTTCTGACTTCTGCTTCCATTCAGGACAGCTTCAGAACTTGAATTTCTTTGATCTTCAGAACATTCACAGCTTCTGATTTCTGCTTCCATTCAGGACAGCTTCAGAACTTGAGTTTTCTGGATCTTTTAGAACATTCACATCTTCTGATTTCTGCTTCCCTCGGATAGCTTCAGAACTTTGAATGTCTACCAACATCACTTCATGCTAGATTTGTATCAGAACATTGTTGAATGTACCAGAGCATCATCAGAGCATCTCTACATCCTGAAATGTTACAGAACAAAAACTAAACGACAAAAGTCAGCATGAACGAGTTAGAACATAAAATGTATGTTTGAACACATTATATGTATCAGAGCCATATAGGCTGAAATAATGTATCAGAGCAAATAATGTATCAGAGCCATAACATTATATGTATTAGAGCAAATAGAATTTTGTCAGAACAGGATAGACAATGACATTCAAATTCTATTATCAGTGCTTCTGATTCATTCTTCTTTCTTGCTTCTGATCTCTGAAGCTTGACAGCACTCAGCTTGCTTCAGTTTCCAAGAGCTTATTCCTTTTACAGAATAACGCTTCTTATGGTTTTGCTTCTAGTGTTTGCTTCTGAAGATTCACTTCACTTCTCTGTACCTGCAAAACACTTAAACCATATAGAACTTGCAGTTCTTGTTAGTGAATGTGTGGGAGCCTCTTTACCCAGCAACTGATAGATTTAATCAAATCATTTATCATTTATCTTCTCCCCCTTTTTGTCATAACATCAAAAAGAATATTTAAAAAGATTCAGATGCAAAAAACGACAAAAGAAAACATTTACTGGAATGTAAAACACAAAGAAACTTTTTCATTGATAATCAAAAAGGTTTACAAGACAGGAATGCAGGAAAACAGATGCAACAAGGAAAGGAAACTACAAAGACCAAAAGACTAAGATCCTAGCCTACGCAAAATCCGCGCCAGAACATCATGAATCCCGTCAGTGCTTGTAGCTTGCCTTGTCATGAAGGAACGAAACTCAGCATTGGCTGCTTCTTGCACGTCCAAACGAGAAGCCAGCATAGCTTGATTCTGATGAAGAGTTTCCAAGGTCTCCATCAGAGCTGAGGTTTCACCAGAAGAAGAAGCACCAGTATTTCTGCCCAGAGGGGCAGCAATCTCAGCAGGGTGATCTTCTGGAAGATCTTCAGCTTGTGCATGTTCCATTTCCTCATCTGAGTCTGACTCAGAAGGAGCCTTGGCATATTCTGGTTCAGGCAGCTCAGAAGTTCCATCTTCCAATGCTTGAAGAATAGCTGCTAGGTTTGTTGGAGGAGTAGGACCAGCAACTTCAGCACGATAAACCACTACTGGAAAGACCATGAGAGGTGCTTTTTCAGAAGGGTTCATTCTGAACCAGTTGAACAGCCACTGAAAATCTCCAGTCAGCACAGGAAACCAGAGCACAGAAGACCGGGGTTTCCACACCACGATATCTCTGCAGAGATTTTCTTCTTCCAACTCATCTGCAGGTATCTTCTCTTCAAGAACGCTTCTGTTCCTGATGAGACAGTGGTGGCTGCTTTCACCCACTTCCAACTGACGACCACGAGGACCAGGAGCTTCAGACAAGATCCTTCTCTTAGTGTCAGTAGCCTTCACCAGAAAGTCCTGAAGAAAGGTATCCCAGAGGTTGCTCATAGCATACATATCCAGATGGTTAAGGTAGGCAGCACCCAGGATCTCCAACCAGCCATTTACATCAGAATGTAAACGCTCCAGAGAGGATTGAGTAGAAGGGGTTGGAGGGATTATGGTGAATCTGAAGTCTGGACGAACAACACTATAGGGATTAGGTGTTCTGGTGGGAAAAGGGTGTGAGAGAGGTGAAGAAATATCGGATGGAAGGGTTGAAGGAGAGGAGATATCAGATGGTGAAGAAGGTGGTTCTGAGAGGATGAATGAGGAGGAAGAGGTGGTGGAGGTCTTTGAAGAGGGGGTTGATTGAGGGGAACCGTCAAGGGGTTGATACACTTTGAGAGGGTCATAGGAGATCCTAACTCTTTTAGGTTTGGTTTCTGGTTCAGCAGATGCCTTTCTCTTTTGTTTCCTATCATTGTCTTGATTCCCAGAGCTTGACGATGGATTCATGATGAATTTTCAGATATTGGAAACTGCTAGGGTTTATGATATGAAAAGAGAGAGAGAGAGACGAAAAAGAAACCGAATGCAGAGAGAGAGAAAAATGAGAAGGAAAAGAAACGTTTGAAGAATATAAAAAAGAAAACTGAAAGAGAGTAAATGATGAAAAGCATTTAATGTTACGTGACTTGAGGAGAGATAATAATGACAAAAGACGTGATTTGCACAGTTACCTAAGTAGACGTCCCCTCAACTGCACGCACGCTTGTCCAGAAATAGTGAACACGTGTTTACCATCTGGATAGCCAGTTATAGCTGTCTTGCTTTTAAAGAGATTCTGAATCAACTTAGACAATAAAACGTTAGTAATAACTGAATCACAATTTCTAATTGATTTCAACCAGAATTTCTTATAAAAGTAATTTCATTTCAGAAGATACTTATATATAAGAGTATCTTATCTTCTCATTCTGGGCTTGTTTCTGAAGATTTATTTTGTCCCGATTATATTAAATCCATCTGGTCTAGGAACAAGGTCCCAAACATCATTCCTTGTGAACTGATTCAGTTCTTCTTGCATAGCAATTATCCAGTCTGGATCTTCTAGAGCATGATCAACAGAAGTTGGCTCGATCAAAGATACAAGACCTAATTGACAGTCTGCATTGTTCCTAAGGAATGCTCTTGTTCTGATTGGATCATCCTTCTTTCCAAGAATGACATCTTCTGAATGACCAGAGATGAGTCTAGATGATCTTCTGACAGACGGTTCTTCAGAAATACTTAGATCCTCCAGAGAAGCTGATACTTGATCTTCAGATCCTTTGCTTCTGAGAAGCTCTGCTTCTGATGCATTGCTTCTTGGCTCAACAACTTCTGATATGTCAATATCATAACCTGCAAAATTATCAACCTGCTTTGGTTTTTCAGAACCAAGCTTATCATCAAACCTGATATTGATTGATTCTTCCACAATCAATGTTTCAGTATTGTATACTCTGTAGCCTTTTGAGCGTTCAGAATATCCAAGAAGAAAACATTTTTGAGCTTTGGAATCAAACTTACCAAGACGATCTTTAGTGTTCAGAATAAAACATACACATCCAAAAGGATGGAAATATGAAATGTTGGGCTTTTTATTCTTCCACAATTCATAGGGAGTCTTATTTAGAATAGGTCTGATAGAGATTCTATTCTGAATATAGCATGCAGTGTTTATTGCTTCTGCCCAGAAATGCTTAGCCATATTGGTTTCATTGATCATGGTTCTGGCCATTTCTTGCAGAGTCCTATTCTTTCGCTCTACAACTCCATTTTGTTGTGGAGTTCTAGGACAAGAGAAATCATGGGCAATACCATTCTCTTTGAAGAATTCTTCAAAGGATCCGTTCTCAAATTCACCACCATGATCACTTCTGACCTTTATGATTTTACACTCTTTTTCAGATTGAATCTGAATGCAGAAATCAAAGAACACTGAATGAGTCTCATCCTTGTGTTTCAAGAATTTTACCCACGTCCAGCGACTATAATCATCTATGATGACTAATCCATATTTCTTTCCTCTGACAGATGCTGTTTTGACTGGTCCAAACAGATCAATGTGCAAGAGTTCTAATGGCCTTGAGGTAGAAACAACATTCTTAGACTTGAATGCAGGTTTGGAGAACTTGCCCTTCTGACATGCTTCACAAAGAGCATCTGATTTGAATTTCAGATTAGGGAGTCCTCTGACAAGATTCAGTTTGTTAATCTGAGAGATCTTTCTCAAACTAGCATGACCTAATCTCCTGTGCCAGACCCACTGCTCTTCAGAAACAGACATAAGACAAGTCACCTTCTGACTCATAAGATCTTGCAGATCTGTCTTATAAATGTTGTTCTTCCTCTTGCCTGTAAATAGGATTGAGCCATCCTTCTGATTTACAGCCTTGCAAGACTTTTGATTGAAGATTATATCATAACCATTGTCACTTAATTGACTGATAGATAAGAGGTTATGAGTTAATCCTTCTACAAGAAGTACATTAGAAATGGAAGGAGAGTTACCAGACTTTATAGTTCCAGAGCCAATTATCTTGCCCTTCTGATCTCCTCCAAACTTGACTTCTCCTCCAGACTTAAGCACCAGGTCTTGGAACATAGACCTTCTTCCTGTCATGTGTCGTGAGCATCCAGAGTCCAGGTACCATGACATGTTGTGCTTTGTCCTTCTTGCAGCCAAGGATATCTCTTCAGAATCTGATTCTGATGTAGATTCTGATCCGTCATCTTCTGTCGCCATCAGCGCACAGTTAGCCTGCTCATCTTCTGAATCATCTTCTGACTCATCCCAGGTTGCCATAAGACCTTTCTTCTTATGAAACTTCTTCTTGGGATTCTCCCTCTGAAGATTTGGACATTCATTCCTGAAGTGTCCTGGCTCATTGCATTCATAGCACATGACCTTCTTCTTGTCAGATCTTCTTTCATCAGAAGATTCTCCATGTTCAAATCTCTTTGAACTTCTGAAGCCTCTGAACTTCCTTTGCTTGCTCTTCCAGAGTTGATTTACCCTTCTGGAAATCATGGACAGTTCATCTTCTTCTTCAGATTCTGATTCTTCAGGATCTTCTTCTTTGGCCTGAAAAGCGTTAGTGCATTTCTTGATATTAGATTTTAATGCAATAGACTTACCTTTCTTTTGAGGCTCATTTGCATCCAGCTCAATTTCATGGCTTCTCAAGGCACTGATCAGCTCTTCCAGAGAAACTTCATTCAGATTCTTTGCAATCTTGAATGCAGTCACCATAGGACCCCATCTTCTGGGTAAGCTTCTGATGATCTTCTTCACATGATCAGCCTTGGTGTATCCTTTGTCAAGAACTCTCAATCCAGCAGTCAGAGTTTGAAATCTCGAAAACATCTTTTCAATGTCTTCATCATCCTCCATCTTGAAGGCTTCATACTTCTGGATTAAGGCAAGAGCTTTTGTCTCCTTGACTTGAGCATTTCCTTCATGAGTCATTTTCAAGGATTCATATATATCATAGGCTGTTTCCCTGTTTGATATTTTCTCATACTCAACATGAGAAATAGCATTCAGCAAAACAGTTCTGCATTTATGATGATTCCTGAAATGCTTCTTTTGATCATCATTCATTTCTTGCCTTGTCAGCTTTACGCCACTGGCATTTACTGGATGTTTGTAACCATCCATCAGAAGATCCCATAGATCACCATCTAGACCAAGAAAGTAACTTTCCAGTTTATCTTTCCAGTATTCAAAGTTTTCACCCTCAAATACCGGCGGTCTTGTATAACCATTGTTACCGTTGTATTGCTCAGCAGAGCCAGATGTAGATGCAGGTGGATTTGTCGGAGTTTCACCAGCCATCTTTTAAATGAAGCGTTTTTCTCTTCCTGAATCTTTTCTAAACACGGTTAAGTGCTTGCACCTTAGAACCGGCGCTCTGATGCCAATTGAAGGATAGAAAAACACTTAGAAAGGGGGGGATTGAATAAGTGTGACTTTAAATCTTGGACGATAAAAATAAATTGCACAATTATTTTTATCCTGGTTCGCTGTTAACGAAGCTACTCCAGTCCAGCCCCGCAGAGATGATTTACCTCAACCTGAGGATTTAATCCACTAATCGCACGGATTACAATGGTTTTCCACTTAGTCCACGACTAAGTCTTCTAGAGTATCCTGATCACAACTTGATCACTCCAGGAACAACTGCTTAGACAACTTCTAAGACTTTTCTAGAGTCTACTGATCAACTTGATCACTCTAGTTACAAACTGCTCAGCCAACTGCTAAGACTTCCTAGAGTATACTGATCACACGATCACTCTAGTTCCTTACAACTTAATGTAATTCTAAGAGTATTACAAATGCTTCTTAAAAGCGATAATCACAACTGTGATATTTCTCTTAACGTTTAAGCTTAATCTCACTAAGATATTACAACAGCAATGTAGTGAGTTGATGAAGATTCTGAGCTTTGATTGAATAGCGTTTCAGCAAGTTTATTTTCGTTCAGAGTTGTTAAGAATTGGTAACCTTGATTCTCATCAGAACTTCATATTTATAGGCGTTGAGAAGATGACCGTTGAGTGCATTTAATGCTTTGCGTGTTCCGTACAGCATTGCATTTAATGTTATACGCTTTTGTCAACTACCTCGAGCCTTGTTCACGCTGTGTCTACTGACGTTGCCTTTAGTAGCTTTAACGTTCCTTTTGTCAGTCAGCGTAGTCTGCCACCTGTACTTCCTTCTGATCTGATGTTTGTGAATACGACGTTTGAATATCATCAGAGTCAAACAGCTTGGTGCATAGCATCTTCTGATCTTCTGACCTTGAAGTGCTTCTGTTGCGTGATACCATCTTCTGATCTTCAGTGCTTCTGATCTCATGTTCTTCTGATGCTTCCATAGACCCATGTTCTGATTCTGCTTCGACCATCTTCTGATGTCTTGCCAGACCATGTTCTGATGTTGCATGCTGAACCATTTGAGACACAACTTCTGAGCGCTGAATTATGCGTACTCTTTATATATTTCCTGAAAGGGAAATTGCATTGGATTAGAGTACCATATTATCTTAAGCAAAATTCATATTATTGTTATCATCAAAACTAAGATAATTGATAAGAACAAATCTTGTTCTAACAGTCTTTTCTAAGACGTTTATCAAACCTATCTAGGTAGTCTTTTCTAAGACATTTACCAACCTTTCTAGGTAGTCTTTTCCAAGACGTTTATCAACCTTTCTAGGTAGTCTTTTCTAAGAAGTTTACCAACCTTTCTAGGTAGTCTTTTCTAAGACGGTTATCAACCTTTCTAGGTAGTCTTTTCGAAGACATTTACCAACCTTTCTAGGTAGTCTTTTCTAAGACGGTTATCAATCTTTCTAGGTAGTCTTTTCTAAGACATTTACCATCCTTTATAGGAACCTCTCTAGGTAGTCTTTTTTAAGATATTCCTCATCCTTTCTAGGAGCCTTTCTAGGTAGTCTTCTCTAAGACATATCTCCACCTTTTTAGGTAATCTTCCTTAACATCTTTATCCGATTTTTTTAAGACATCTCTTGCCCTTTCAAGGAGCTTCTCAGTTAATCTTCTACAAGATAGTTCTTCCCGAGCTTTGTTTAAAGCTTAATCTTATTTACATCAGTCATTGATCTATCCTATTTAGGAACCTCTCCAGGTAGTCTTATGTAAGACATCACTTCATTTTGATGAATTCCTCCATCTCAGACAACATCTTACCAAACATCTGGATGGCATCTTTAAGCCCATCTCCAATATTACTTCCTGCACCAGCGAACACAAATTTTTGGGTACTCTAGTGTTCAATCTTCTTCCACCTTCAGATCATGAGTGGCGAATACGCCAATCTACCTCTTCAGGTTTAAGAAGATTGAACAGGGGCAGCTGTCATACCCCAAAATTTGCCCACACTTTTTAGTGACAAAAAAATTCTCGAAATTATTTTTAAAATTGGATTTTATAAAATCTCGGGTTCATTTACGTTGACATCTTGAATTTTATAAATATTCGATTTAAAGTCTATTTTAAAAATATAGTAGTTTACTCTTAAATTGCTTTTATTTTAATAAATAGAAAATGTTGGCCGATGCTTCATATATTTTCAATTGGCTTTTTATTTCAAATAAATAACATAGCACAATTGGTAAGAATGAAAGGCTTGCAAACAAAAGGTCACGGGTTCAATTCTCGCTTGGTGCATTTTTATGTATTTTAACTTTTTTTTTTAATCTTTTTTACACCTGCATGCACCTGGACACAAGTACGTCCAGGTTCTTAATCTTGTTCATCAAGGAAGGTCCATGGGCCTTTGGGTTGGATCATTTCCTTTTTAGGATCGATCTTGACCTAATTTCAGTCTATAAATAGTGGCTCTCCACTCTCTCATTTGCATCAACCATTCTCATAACCAACAATTTTCTAAACTTCCTCAACCATCAAACATTTTGTAATCCTTCAAATCTTTTTAGGTTTTCTTTTCAAATTTTTATTTTTCGGCCAATGATGATACCTGAGGCCTCCCTCTTTTCAAAATGTTTTTCCTCTTTTAATACATGTTTTAGTGAATGATTTTGTATGCTTCAAAACTTTTGTTTTTGGCCGATGATTTACATATGAGGCCGCCCTCTTATTCTTAATTTTAACCTTTTAATTTATCTGCGTTGTGTTTTTGGCCAATGATGACACCTGAGACAATTTTTTTTTTTTCAAATGATTTTCAAATATTTGGCCGAGGATTTTCATATGAGACCCAATGTTATTTTTAATCTATTAATCTTTTCAATTTTAATTTAGATTTGTTTTTTACCATATGATGTGATTCTGATGGTTCTTATTTTAAAGCTAACGTTTTTACATTAACAATACTAACAATCTTACATTTTATAATTTTCTTTTTACAATAAAATTACATATACTCTTTTTTTACATCAAAAATGTTTTTTAACTTATTCATGTTCTATTCATGCATATACACAACCATTTCCCCATTAACGGACATAATTGTTATCACCCATCTATACAAAATTAACATGTATAAAATTTGTTTTCTTTTATTTGCAGAAAATCAGAAGCTAAAGCTAAAGGTGTTGTTACCGAATCCCTATTCCGGTGAATCCCGCTCAACCCAACACCACGCGGAATTGGCGAGAATCACAACAACAACAACGCAACCTGCAGATCCGGCCAGCCATCCCTCTATCGTCACTCGACATCCAGCCGCCGCAAGTAAGCCGTCGGCGACTGCAACATCACCCAAAACGCCTCTCCGCCCCAATCTCCGCCCTTTCACACCGCCGTTCTGCCGCTCATCCAACGCTTCTGTTCGCCGGCATCCTTGCTCGACGGCATCACCACTTTAATTCGGTAAGTTTCTACAGCTTATTGACTATTTGATGTTTGCCCTTGTATTTGTGAATCTTTGTTATCATTGATTTAAGGATTGGAGTGGAATTAAAGGAAAAATATTGAGAGGAAAAATAGCATTGAAGTTGTTTCAGGTACTGTGTTTGGTCTATTAAAATTTGGAAAAAGAAGATAAACCTAAAAAGGGGCGGTACCCCTTGTGTGTGTTTTAGTTTTTTTGTTTTGTTTTTTATTATTATTATTAAATGTAAATTTGGCCTAATTGGGCTTTTAACTAAAGTTTTACTTTTTTTTACTCACGACTAAATCCTTTTCAATTAGTACTTCTATTCCATAAAAAGAAATATACAAAAAAATATAATCTATAATTTATGTTAGTTTTATTTGTTTATATTGAAAACACAAAAAATATAAATATTAAAAAATAAAATTGTTTTAATTGCGTTTCTTAAAATTTAATAAAATTTCCTTTAAATATTTCTTCATCTACATCTATTCATATTTTAACTGTGACTAACATTTTCTTGTTGATTGCGAGGTACTAATCTTGAGGCCTCTGAATTATTTCCATGGACATTTACAAGATATATATATTGTTATACATTTTTTGTTTTAAATTCCTATTTGGATCTGTAATAGCTGATTAGGATTTTACTTTCTGCACATCCCCCATTTTTGGATTATGTACTCCCCTCCCCGAAGCCTTGTAATAGTTAGGATTTTATGTTTCCGCCTTTACTTTCCTGCAATATATATCTGCGTGTGTTAGTAATTTAGGGAGTGAAAAGATTTCCAATTTCAACCGTTAGCTCACTAATCTCAGATAAAATATTCGAATCTAAATCAATTGCACACATTCACCCCTAAGGTACGCCCCTCTTGGTTGCCTTCGATTATAAGGTCGTGTCCCTCGAATATAGAGGTACCCATTAGCAAAAGTCCCGACGATTAAAAGATCATCGCGAAGATCATAGTCCCTCGATGACCCTCGATGTTGCCTACGAATATGTGATTTAGTCCCTCGAATGGTTGCCTACGAAACGATGATTGTCCCTTCGAATTTGCTAAAGGTACCTCTACTTGTTGCCTTCAAACGACCTCGATGACCCTTCGATTGTCCCGAATACGTCCAATATAAACAAGGACTACCTACTTCTATATAGTATGGATAGTCCTAGGAACTTTAAAAAGCATAGAAAAAGACACACTATTTAGGGTAGCGCTCTTAATCTGCCTAGCTCAATTAAAAAATATCTTTTCAATACTCTCTCAAAAACTAAGGCTACGCATTTACGCTAAAGTCCTTACGCCCCTTTTCAACTCAAAACAAACAAACATGAGCTAAGCAAATTAAGAGCCCGTAGATAACTACGGATGAAAAGGGTGCCGGCACCTTCCCTTTTCATAACTTACCCCCCGAGCCCGTTTTCTTTTCAAAAGGTCTTTTTCTGTACTTTTTACCTTTCCTAACATTGGACAAAATAAAAGTCGGTGGCGACTCATGCTTACCGCAACATTGTTGCTTATAAAACTAAAAGTCAGTTCACCGTGTTACAGAACTGGCGACTCTGCTGGGGATAAATAAAAAGAGGGGTTACCTTAGAGCTTAGATTATTTATAACTTGTTTGTTTTGATTGCTTTACTTTTCAAAGTTGTTATGGGCATTGAATGGAAGATGAATCCTATACCCGGATTCGAGTGCACCTTAAGATAGGAAGTGGCATAGTCATGGCGACCTCCTTCATGTATGTGGAGGATTGGTCAATATGAGAGTTCACGCTTAAGTTAGGCCTCTATGGGTGTTTGCATGCTTCTCTTGTATGAGGGAGGTTCGTGTGGATATCTGTGGGTGAGTCGGAGCTTAAGGACCTTTAGTTACCTTTAACCCATCTTGGCTTTTAGGAACGTAGTGGGGGGACTACTCTTGATGTATGTTGAGGGCATAGTCGCTACCCGATACTACAACTCAGATAGGTTCTTTCTCAGAGTATCATTGCATGGTATGTATGTATCATGTTCGAGGGTGCTTTAGAAGGACTGACCATTCTGAGTAACTTTGTAGAACCTGTTGCTGATTTCATCCTTATACTTAGAAGTACCTATTGGAGGAGGGTAGTTACCTGGTCAGACTCCATGCAAGCCTTTTAACCTAAGGACACTTGTGTGACTTGATTGTTATCTAACCACTTGATTTTTGTGCAGGTTTTTGCTTATAGTACTTACTTGTCCATGCTACCTTATGCTTTTATATAACCTGTTGACAAACCTTTTTCAAGGATATTAGGGATTTAGGGCGTATAATTTCCAGGTACTATTATGGAAGGACTATCCAGAGCCTAAATTTCTATCCAGGGGCAAGAGGATTTATTTTCCTCTAGCCCGATACCTTCAAACTCAGAGGTATAGTTCCTATCAAGGGGCAAGAGGATTTATTTTCCTCCAGCCATATTCTTTCAAACTCAAAGGTACCATACCCCGAATCAGAGGCTATGACCCACTGGATATGGTGAGCTTGGTTCTTATAGAAGGACCTCCAAAGGTGAAAAGTCAAAGTTCTTCAGGTGAAGCTGCTACCAACAGACAAGCTTCTCATCTTACTATTTTATTCTCCCTGGAGCTGGACACTTGCAACTCTTATGTGACTTCGTCAGAAGCTCCTTCCTAAAAGTAATCTAGAGTTTCAAATGCTAACACTTGGTTTTTATCCCGCTCTGGGGCACTTGACTCTTCGATTAATGATTGTCAGCCATTCAGAAACAAGGTTCAAAGCCTGATCGATGCAAAGGTTATCATCATTTGTACCTGAAAGTCATATTTGAAGTTCTCCTTCGAGTCAATGGATCTTCTGAATCAATAAGTCCATACGGAGAAAATCTCCTCAACTTTGACAATCTCTATATCATCATGCATGTTCTTGTGTAGTATTTCTTGTTTTGATTTAATACTGCTTATATGTCATACTTGTTTTATTTTTGAACTATAGTAATGATGCATTGAATATGTTTGTCTTGGAAAAATTCTTTCACTCTCGCTCTAACATGTTTTTCTTTGCTTGTGATGGCAAACTCTCGGCGATAAAGCATGACAACTCCGAAGGGAGAATGACGAATACATAATACCGATAACCTCAGTTGGTGTGCTTTCGAGTAAAACCCTGTTGATGATGTACAGGCATTGTTTCAAATCCCCAAACACTGGAGATATAAGGAAGTTAATCCCTTGTCAACCCCTTTGAGCCTTGAAGTAGGAGTTTCTTCTCGATACGAAAAAACCCTCACATTTAACCTAGGGGCAGGGTAGTGTTCAGTTAATCTGATCGAGCGTTCAAAATTCATCAGAAGTGCACATCTAAGGATACAACAATGGTTATCCTTCAAAAGGTTGAGGACAGTAAAAAACGAAATGGTTATCCCTCGCAATAGAAGGTCAAAATATGCCGATACAACAACGGTTATCCCTCGTCGACCAAGAAATGAGGTTGTCACGATCTTTCCAACAAATCGAAGACGTCCCAGGATCATACAACTTGTTCAAAAAATGGAAAAAAATGAATCAAAAAAAAGAAGAAAAAAGACCCGCTAAGTCAACAACTTGAAAACAAGTGACTTAGGCAAAAATTAGGGCATACCGCTGGACATCAAAATTCAAAAGAATTTATCCAGGCAAAAGTTAAGGAACATGAAACAAAAAAGATCCTTAGCAAAAGGACGAGGTCGTGTGACAATAAATTCAAATAACAAGATCGTGTGATCAGACACCAAGAATAAAAGGTAAATGATTGACATGTCCAAACACTTCATCAATTCCTCAATCGTCTAAAGCTCCTCTTGAAGGATGAATGCTCGCATCGAGTTAACTGAACTTAGGTTGGAGAACATCACGAAGGGGGTGGGCACCAATAAAATTTTGAGCCTATATATCTTTTTTTCTAAAACCATGAACCTGACCACGTTACAACCCTCAAAAGTCCTAATTGAAGCAGGGTTAATTCGAAAGCATACTGTAAACGAGAATACTGTAAACCGACTCCTAGGAGTTTTGCTAAAACGTTTGAGTTGGTATCACACCACTTTTCACAAAAATCGATGTTTTGACATCCTTTCAAAAAAAATATTTTTTAAAATCTTCAAGACAAACATGAACTTTGCATTAGAATTATATTTCTCATACTAAACATTCTTTGCATATGAACAAGTACTTGACACCAGGAAAGCTTCCATCATGAGCTGCAGATGAAAAGTTTAATTCTCCCAAGGGACAAGTTGTCTTCAGAACTCCATTGAGTTCGAGCATGAACATCTCAAATTATAATCACCCTCAGGGGCACAAAAGCAGTCGAAATACTCCGTTGAGTAAGCGCTCAGATATCTGGGGCAATTAGGTCAAGATTCGAAGAATCTCTCAGAAGCGTTGGGTAATCAGGGGCATTTGCCCAAGCATAATTGAAATTACCTCCAACCCTGATCAATCAGGGGCATAATTCCTAAGTTCATGATACAGGGGCATGTTGCTCATGATAACACAAATCCTAGAAAGTCCTCCCGGCAGACAAAGTCGCTTCAGAAGCCCATCAAAAGGCAAAGATATTTCTTACGCTTGACTCAGTTGGCTAAAGGACAATATACACAAGGGGCATGGCATGGTATTATCCCATTCATCTGAGGCAACCAAGTCAAGATCCAGAGAATCTCTCAAAGACGCTGAACAGCCAGAGGGGCAAGTTTATCACTTGGGACATGTTGCATCGATCACAAATCTCAGCAAAAGCTATTTAGCTACTAGCAGCAGGATCAGTATCTCCTTCGAAGTTCTAATTCCAGTAATCTCAAGAATCAAGTATACCAAGTTACCGACTCCAGGGGCAAATAGACTTCCCCATGCAAAGGGCCACATATGGTTAAGAAAATGTTTTCCAACATCAAGTGACATGGGGGCAATGAAAATTGAAATCTCAAGGGATCTTACCCACAAAGTTGTTTTGACAACAATATCCCCACAAAGTAATCCTCGAGGAGTTACCTTCAAATAATCTCTTCCCAACAGAGACTTGGCTCCCCAACACTACAGGCTCTCCGATACAATCTTCTTCTCCAACAGGGTTTATTCAAACTCACTGTTCCCAGTAAAGTTGGCACTCACAGTGGAAACTTGGTTAGTTATCCATCTCTCTTATCCCTAGTCAGGGCACATCAGGATCAAATCACTCAAGCTACTTTCATCCCCAAGCGGTAATAAAAATCCCCAGCTGGATTTCCTAAAACAAAAGATAGGAATTCTCAACCACCCTGTCATTATCTCCAGCAGCATACAGAGATTTATTTTCTCAACCAGCAATTACCTTACAAAGTTACCAATATTCTTCGACTATATAGTCAAGCCATGCATCAGTCATAATACATACATAACATACAATATTCTCGTTTATTTCGAGAACCTCATTCACATTACATGCATAACATACAATATTCTCGTTTATTTCGAGAACCTCATTCACATTACATGCATAACATACAACATTCTTGTTTATTTTGAGAACCTCATTACACAATACATGCATCATGACATTGCATAAAACTAATTTCGCCTTTTCAGGTCATTTCACAATCAAAAGAACATTATCATCCAAGTACAGTGCAAAGACGATCGTATCAACGATTCAATCCTAACACTCATTCAAGACAAATACAATTCTAATGCTTCATTCCAAGTCTTTCCCCAAAGATAACTCAGAAACAATTAAAGGACTTCTCATCCTTTATCAAACCTTTCTAGGTAGTCTTTTCTAAGACGTTTATCAAACCTATCTAGGTAGTCTTTTCTAAGACATTTACCAACCTTTCTAGGTAGTCTTTTCCAAGACGTTTATCAACCTTTCTAGGTAGTCTTTTCTAAGAAGTTTACCAACCTTTCTAGGTAGTCTTTTCTAAGACGGTTATCAACCTTTCTAGGTAGTCTTTTCGAAGACATTTACCAACCTTTCTAGGTAGTCTTTTCTAAGACGGTTATCAACCTTTCTAGGTAGTCTTTTCTAAGACATTTACCATCCTTTATAGGAACCTCTCTAGGTAGTCTTTTTTAAGATATTCCTCATCCTTTCTAGGAGCCTTTCTAGGTAGTCTTCTCTAAGACATATCTCCACCTTTTTAGGTAATCTTCCTTAACATCTTTATCCGATTTTTTTAAGACATCTCTTGCCCTTTCAAGGAGCTTCTCAGTTAATCTTCTACAAGATAGTTCTTCCCGAGCTTTGTTTAAAGCTTAATCTTATTTACATCAGTCATTGATCTATCCTATTTAGGAACCTCTCCAGGTAGTCTTATGTAAGACATCACTTCATTTTGATGAATTCCTCCATCTCAGACAACATCTTACCAAACATCTGGATGGCATCTTTAAGCCCATCTCCAATATTACTTCCTGCACCAGCGAACACAAATTTTTGGGTACTCTAGTGTTCAATCTTCTTCCACCTTCAGATCATGAGTGGCGAATACGCCAATCTACCTCTTCAGGTTTAAGAAGATTGAACAGGGGCAGCTGTCATACCCCAAAATTTTCCCACACTTTTTAGTGACAAAAAAATTCTCGAAATTATTTTTAAAATTGGATTTTATAAAATCTCGGGTTCATTTACGTTGACATCTTGAATTTTATAAATATTCGATTTAAAGTCTATTTTAAAAATATAGTAGTTTACTCTTAAATTGCTTTTATTTTAATAAATAGAAAATGTTGGCCGATGCTTCATATATTTTCAATTGGCTTTTTATTTCAAATAAATAACATAGCACAATTGGTAAGAATGAAAGGCTTGCAAACAAAAGGTCACGGGTTCAATTCTCGCTTGGTGCATTTTTATGTATTTTAACTTTTTTTTTTAATCTTTTTTACACCTGCATGCACCTGGACACAAGTACGTCCAGGTTCTTAATCTTGTTCATCAAGGAAGGTCCATGGGCCTTTGGGTTGGATCATTTCCTTTTTAGGATCGATCTTGACCTAATTTCAGTCTATAAATAGTGGCTCTCCACTCTCTCATTTGCATCAACCATTCTCATAACCAACAATTTTCTAAACTTCCTCAACCATCAAACATTTTGTAATCCTTCAAATCTTTTTAGGTTTTCTTTTCAAATTTTTATTTTTCGGCCAATGATGATACCTGAGGCCTCCCTCTTTTCAAAATGTTTTTCCTCTTTTAATACATGTTTTAGTGAATGATTTTGTATGCTTCAAAACTTTTGTTTTTGGCCGATGATTTACATATGAGGCCGCCCTCTTATTCTTAATTTTAACCTTTTAATTTATCTGCGTTGTGTTTTTGGCCAATGATGACACCTGAGACAATCTTTTTTTTTTCAAATGATTTTCAAATATTTGGCCGAGGATTTTCATATGAGACCCAATGTTATTTTTAATCTATTAATCTTTTCAATTTTAATTTAGATTTGTTTTTTACCATATGATGTGATTCTGATGGTTCTTATTTTAAAGCTAACGTTTTTACATTAACAATACTAACAATCTTACATTTTATAATTTTCTTTTTACAATAAAATTACATATACTCTTTTTTTACATCAAAAATGTTTTTTAACTTATTCATGTTCTATTCATGCATATACACAACCATTTCCCCATTAACGGACATAATTGTTATCACCCATCTATACAAAATTAACATGTATAAAATTTGTTTTCTTTTATTTGCAGAAAATCAGAAGCTAAAGCTAAAGGTGTTGTTACCGAATCCCTATTCCGGTGAATCCCGCTCAACCCAACACCAGGCGGAATTGGCGAGAATCACAACAACAACAACGCAACCTGCAGATCCGGCCAGCCATCCCTCTATCGTCACTCGACATCCAGCCGCCGCAAGTAAGCCGTCGGCGACTGCAACATCACCCAAAACGCCTCTCCGCCCCAATCTCCGCCCTTTCACACCGCCGTTCTGCCGCTCATCCAACGCTTCTGTTCGCCGGCATCCTTGCTCGACGGCATCACCACTTTAATTCGGTAAGTTTCTACAGCTTATTGACTATTTGATGTTTGCCCTTGTATTTGTGAATCTTTGTTATCATTGATTTAAGGATTGGAGTGGAATTAAAGGAAAAATATTGAGAGGAAAAATAGCATTGAAGTTGTTTCAGGTACTGTGTTTGGTCTATTAAAATTTGGAAAAAGAAGATAAACCTAAAAAGGGGCGGTACCCCTTGTGTGTGTTTTAGTTTTTTTGTTTTGTTTTTTATTATTATTATTAAATGTAAATTTGGCCTAATTGGGCTTTTAACTAAAGTTTTACTTTTTTTTACTCACGACTAAATCCTTTTCAATTAGTACTTCTATTCCATAAAAAGAAATATACAAAAAAATATAATCTATAATTTATGTTAGTTTTATTTGTTTATATTGAAAACACAAAAAATATAAATATTAAAAAATAAAATTGTTTTAATTGCGTTTCTTAAAATTTAATAAAATTTCCTTTAAATATTTCTTCATCTACATCTATTCATATTTTAACTGTGACTAACATTTTCTTGTTGATTGCGAGGTACTAATCTTGAGGCCTCTGAATTATTTCCATGGACATTTACAAGATATATATATTGTTATACATTTTTTGTTTTAAATTCCTATTTGGATCTGTAATAGCTGATTAGGATTTTACTTTCTGCACATCCCCCATTTTTGGATTATGTACTCCCCTCCCCGAAGCCTTGTAATAGTTAGGATTTTATGTTTCCGCCTTTACTTTCCTGCAATATATATCTGCGTGTGTTAGTAATTTAGGGAGTGAAAAGATTTCCAATTTCAACCGTTAGCTCACTAATCTCAGATAAAATATTCGAATCTAAATCAATTGCACACATTCACCCCTAAGGTACGCCCCTCTTGGTTGCCTTCGATTATAAGGTCGTGTCCCTCGAATATAGAGGTACCCATTAGCAAAAGTCCCGACGATTAAAAGATCATCGCGAAGATCATAGTCCCTCGATGACCCTCGATGTTGCCTACGAATATGTGATTTAGTCCCTCGAATGGTTGCCTACGAAACGATGATTGTCCCTTCGAATTTGCTAAAGGTACCTCTACTTGTTGCCTTCAAACGACCTCGATGACCCTTCGATTGTCCCGAATACGTCCAATATAAACAAGGACTACCTACTTCTATATAGTATGGATAGTCCTAGGAACTTTAAAAAGCATAGAAAAAGACACACTATTTAGGGTAGCGCTCTTAATCTGCCTAGCTCAATTAAAAAATATCTTTTCAATACTCTCTCAAAAACTAAGGCTACGCATTTACGCTAAAGTCCTTACGCCCCTTTTCAACTCAAAACAAACAAACATGAGCTAAGCAAATTAAGAGCCCGTAGATAACTACGGATGAAAAGGGTGCCGGCACCTTCCCTTTTCATAACTTACCCCCCGAGCCCGTTTTCTTTTCAAAAGGTCTTTTTCTGTACTTTTTACCATTCCTAACATTGGACAAAATAAAAGTCGGTGGCGACTCATGCTTACCGCAACATTGTTGCTTATAAAACTAAAAGTCAGTTCACCGTGTTATAGAACTGGCGACTCTGCTGGGGATAAATAAAAAGAGGGGTTACCTTAGAGCTTAGATTATTTATAACTTGTTTGTTTTGATTGCTTTACTTTTCAAAGTTGTTATGGGCATTGAATGGAAGATGAATCCTATACCCGGATTCGAGTGCACCTTAAGATAGGAAGTGGCATAGTCATGGCGACCTCCTTCATGTATGTGGAGGATTGGTCAATATGAGAGTTCACGCTTAAGTTAGGCCTCTATGGGTGTTTGCATGCTTCTCTTGTATGAGGGAGGTTCGTGTGGATATCTGTGGGTGAGTCGGAGCTTAAGGACCTTTAGTTACCTTTAACCCATCTTGGCTTTTAGGAACGTAGTGGGGGGACTACTCTTGATGTATGTTGAGGGCATAGTCGCTACCCGATACTACAACTCAGATAGGTTCTTTCTCAGAGTATCATTGCATGGTATGTATGTATCATGTTCGAGGGTGCTTTAGAAGGACTGACCATTCTGAGTAACTTTGTAGAACCTGTTGCTGATTTCATCCTTATACTTAGAAGTACCTATTGGAGGAGGGTAGTTACCTGGTCAGACTCCATGCAAGCCTTTTAACCTAAGGACACTTGTGTGACTTGATTGTTATCTAACCACTTGATTTTTGTGCAGGTTTTTGCTTATAGTACTTACTTGTCCATGCTACCTTATGCTTTTATATAACCTGTTGACAAACCTTTTTCAAGGATATTAGGGATTTAGGGCGTATAATTTCCAGGTACTATTATGGAAGGACTATCCAGAGCCTAAATTTCTATCCAGGGGCAAGAGGATTTATTTTCCTCTAGCCCGATACCTTCAAACTCAGAGGTATAGTTCCTATCAAGGGGCAAGAGGATTTATTTTCCTCCAGCCATATTCTTTCAAACTCAAAGGTACCATACCCCGAATCAGAGGCTATGACCCACTGGATATGGTGAGCTTGGTTCTTATAGAAGGACCTCCAAAGGTGAAAAGTCAAAGTTCTTCAGGTGAAGCTGCTACCAACAGACAAGCTTCTCATCTTACTATTTTATTCTCCCTGGAGCTGGACACTTGCAACTCTTATGTGACTTCGTCAGAAGCTCCTTCCTAAAAGTAATCTAGAGTTTCAAATGCTAACACTTGGTTTTTATCCCGCTCTGGGGCACTTGACCCTTCGATTAATGATTGTCAGCCATTCAGAAACAAGGTTCAAAGCCTGATCGATGCAAAGGTTATCATCATTTGTACCTGAAAGTCATATTTGAAGTTCTCCTTCGAGTCAATGGATCTTCTGAATCAATAAGTCCATACGGAGAAAATCTCCTCAACTTTGACAATCTCTATATCATCATGCATGTTCTTGTGTAGTATTTCTTGTTTTGATTCAATACTGCTTATATGTCATACTTGTTTTATTTTTGAACTATAGTAATGATGCATTGAATATGTTTGTCTTGGAAAAATTCTTTCACTCTCGCTCTAACATGTTTTTCTTTGCTTGTGATGGCAAACTCTCGGCGATAAAGCATGACAACTCCGAAGGGAGAATGACGAATACATAATACCGATAACCTCAGTTGGTGTGCTTTCGAGTAAAACCCTGTTGATGATGTACAGGCATTGTTTCAAATCCCCAAACACTGGAGATATAAGGAAGTTAATCCCTTGTCAACCCCTTTGAGCCTTGAAGTAGGAGTTTCTTTTCGATACGAAAAAACCCTCACATTTAACCTAGGGGCAGGGTAGTGTTCAGTTAATCTGATCGAGCGTTCAAAATTCATCAGAAGTGCACATCTAAGGATACAACAATGGTTATCCTTCAAAAGGTTGAGGACAGTAAAAAACGAAATGGTTATCCCTCGCAATAGAAGGTCAAAATATGCCGATACAACAACGGTTATCCCTCGTCGACCAAGAAATGAGGTTGTCACGATCTTTCCAACAAATCGAAGACGTCCCAGGATCATACAACTTGTTCAAAAAATGGAAAAAAATGAATCAAAAAAAAGAAGAAAAAAGACCCGCTAAGTCAACAACTTGAAAACAAGTGACTTAGGCAAAAATTAGGGCATACCGCTGGACATCAAAATTCAAAAGAATTTATCCAGGCAAAAGTTAAGGAACATGAAACAAAAAAGATCCTTAGCAAAAGGACGAGGTCGTGTGACAATAAATTCAAATAACAAGATCGTGTGATCAGACACCAAGAATAAAAGGTAAATGATTGACATGTCCAAACACTTCATCAATTCCTCAATCGTCTAAAGCTCCTCTTGAAGGATGAATGCTCGCATCGAGTTAACTGAACTTAGGTTGGAGAACATCACGAAGGGGGTGGGCACCAATAAAATTTTGAGCCTATATATCTTTTTTTCTAAAACCATGAACCTGACCACGTTACAACCCTCAAAAGTCCTAATTGAAGCAGGGTTAATTCGAAAGCATACTGTAAACGAGAATACTGTAAACCGACTCCTAGGAGTTTTGCTAAAACGTTTGAGTTGGTATCACACCACTTTTCACAAAAATCGATGTTTTGACATCCTTTCAAAAAAAATATTTTTTAAAATCTTCAAGACAAACATGAACTTTGCATTAGAATTATATTTCTCATACTAAACATTCTTTGCATATGAACAAGTACTTGACACCAGGAAAGCTTCCATCATGAGCTGCAGATGAAAAGTTTAATTCTCCCAAGGGACAAGTTGTCTTCAGAACTCCATTGAGTTCGAGCATGAACATCTCAAATTATAATCACCCTCAGGGGCACAAAAGCAGTCGAAATACTCCGTTGAGTAAGCGCTCAGATATCTGGGGCAATTAGGTCAAGATTCGAAGAATCTCTCAGAAGCGTTGGGCAATCAGGGGCATTTGCCCAAGCATAATTGAAATTACCTCCAACCCTGATCAATCAGGGGCATAATTCCTAAGTTCATGATACAGGGGCATGTTGCTCATGATAACACAAATCCTAGAAAGTCCTCCCGACAGACAAAGTCGCTTCAGAAGCCCATCAAAAGGCAAAGATATTTCTTACGCTTGACTCAGTTGGCTAAAGGACAATATACACAAGGGGCATGGCATGGTATTATCCCATTCATCTGAGGCAACCAAGTCAAGATCCAGAGAATCTCTCAAAGACGCTGAACAGCCAGAGGGGCAAGTTTATCACTTGGGACATGTTGCATCGATCACAAATCTCAGCAAAAGCTATTTAGCTACTAGCAGCAGGATCAGTATCTCCTTCGAAGTTCTAATTCCAGTAATCTCAAGAATCAAGTATACCAAGTTACCGACTCCAGGGGCAAATAGACTTCCCCATGCAAAGGGCCACATATGGTTAAGAAAATGTTTTCCAACATCAAGTGACATGGGGGCAATGAAAATTGAAATCTCAAGGGATCTTACCCACAAAGTTGTTTTGACAACAATATCCCCACAAAGTAATCCTCGAGGAGTTACCTTCAAATAATCTCTTCCCAACAGAGACTTGGCTCCCCAACACTACAGGCTCTCCGATACAATCTTCTTCTCCAACAGGGTTTATTCAAACTCACTGTTCCCAGTAAAGTTGGCACTCACAGTGGAAACTTGGTTAGTTATCCATCTCTCTTATCCCTAGTCAGGGCACATCAGGATCAAATCACTCAAGCTACTTTCATCCCCAAGCGGTAATAAAAATCCCCAGCTGGATTTCCTAAAACAAAAGATAGGAATTCTCAACCACCCTGTCATTATCTCCAGCAGCATACAGAGATTTATTTTCTCAACCAGCAATTACCTTACAAAGTTACCAATATTCTTCGACTATATAGTCAAGCCATGCATCAGTCATAATACATACATAACATACAATATTCTCGTTTATTTCGAGAACCTCATTCACATTACATGCATAACATACAATATTCTCGTTTATTTCGAGAACCTCATTCACATTACATGCATAACATACAACATTCTTGTTTATTTTGAGAACCTCATTACACAATACATGCATCATGACATTGCATAAAACTAATTTCGCCTTTTCAGGTCATTTCACAATCAAAAGAACATTATCATCCAAGTACAGTGCAAAGACGATCGTATCAACGATTCAATCCTAACACTCATTCAAGACAAATACAATTCTAATGCTTCATTCCAAGTCTTTCCCCAAAGATAACTCAGAAACAATTAAAGGACTTCTCATCCTTTATCAAACCTTTCTAGGTAGTCTTTTCTAAGACGTTTATCAAACCTATCTAGGTAGTCTTTTCTAAGACATTTACCAACCTTTCTAGGTAGTCTTTTCCAAGACGTTTATCAACCTTTCTAGGTAGTCTTTTCTAAGAAGTTTACCAACCTTTCTAGGTAGTCTTTTCTAAAACGGTTATCAACCTTTCTAGGTAGTCTTTTCGAAGACATTTACCAACCTTTCTAGGTAGTCTTTTCTAAGACGGTTATCAACCTTTCTAGGTAGTCTTTTCTAAGACATTTACCATCCTTTATAGGAACCTCTCTAGGTAGTCTTTTTTAAGATATTCCTCATCCTTTCTAGGAGCCTTTCTAGGTAGTCTTCTCTAAGACATATCTCCACCTTTTTAGGTAATCTTCCTTAACATCTTTATCCGATTTTTTTAAGACATCTCTTGCCCTTTCAAGGAGCTTCTCAGTTAATCTTCTACAAGATAGTTCTTCCCGAGCTTTGTTTAAAGCTTAATCTTATTTACATCAGTCATTGATCTATCCTATTTAGGAACCTCTCCAGGTAGTCTTATGTAAGACATCACTTCATTTTGATGAATTCCTCCATCTCAGACAACATCTTACCAAACATCTGGATGGCATCTTTAAGCCCATCTCCAATATTACTTCCTGCACCAGCGAACACAAATTTTTGGGTACTCTAGTGTTCAATCTTCTTCCACCTTCAGATCATGAGTGGCGAATACGCCAATCTACCTCTTCAGGTTTAAGAAGATTGAACAGGGGCAGCTGTCATACCCCAAAATTTGCCCACACTTTTTAGTGACAAAAAAATTCTCGAAATTATTTTTAAAATTGGATTTTATAAAATCTCGGGTTCATTTACGTTGACATCTTGAATTTTATAAATATTCGATTTAAAGTCTATTTTAAAAATATAGTAGTTTACTCTTAAATTGCTTTTATTTTAATAAATAGAAAATGTTGGCCGATGCTTCATATATTTTCAATTGGCTTTTTATTTCAAATAAATAACATAGCACAATTGGTAAGAATGAAAGGCTTGCAAACAAAAGGTCACGGGTTCAATTCTCGCTTGGTGCATTTTTATGTATTTTAACTTTTTTTTTTAATCTTTTTTACACCTGCATGCACCTGGACACAAGTACGTCCAGGTTCTTAATCTTGTTCATCAAGGAAGGTCCATGGGCCTTTGGGTTGGATCATTTCCTTTTTAGGATCGATCTTGACCTAATTTCAGTCTATAAATAGTGGCTCTCCACTCTCTCATTTGCATCAACCATTCTCATAACCAACAATTTTCTAAACTTCCTCAACCATCAAACATTTTGTAATCCTTCAAATCTTTTTAGGTTTTCTTTTCAAATTTTTATTTTTCGGCCAATGATGATACCTGAGGCCTCCCTCTTTTCAAAATGTTTTTCCTCTTTTAATACATGTTTTAGTGAATGATTTTGTATGCTTCAAAACTTTTGTTTTTGGCCGATGATTTACATATGAGGCCGCCCTCTTATTCTTAATTTTAACCTTTTAATTTATCTGCGTTGTGTTTTTGGCCAATGATGACACCTGAGACAATCTTTTTTTTTTCAAATGATTTTCAAATATTTGGCCGAGGATTTTCATATGAGACCCAATGTTATTTTTAATCTATTAATCTTTTCAATTTTAATTTAGATTTGTTTTTTACCATATGATGTGATTCTGATGGTTCTTATTTTAAAGCTAACGTTTTTACATTAACAATACTAACAATCTTACATTTTATAATTTTCTTTTTACAATAAAATTACATATACTCTTTTTTTACATCAAAAATGTTTTTTAACTTATTCATGTTCTATTCATGCATATACACAACCATTTCCCCATTAACGGACATAATTGTTATCACCCATCTATACAAAATTAACATGTATAAAATTTGTTTTCTTTTATTTGCAGAAAATCAGAAGCTAAAGCTAAAGGTGTTGTTACCGAATCCCTATTCCGGTGAATCCCGCTCAACCCAACACCAGGCGGAATTGGCGAGAATCACAACAACAACAACGCAACCTGCAGATCCGGCCAGCCATCCCTCTATCGTCACTCGACATCCAGCCGCCGCAAGTAAGCCGTCGGCGACTGCAACATCACCCAAAACGCCTCTCCGCCCCAATCTCCGCCCTTTCACACCGCCGTTCTGCCGCTCATCCAACGCTTCTGTTCGCCGGCATCCTTGCTCGACGGCATCACCACTTTAATTCGGTAAGTTTCTACAGCTTATTGACTATTTGATGTTTGCCCTTGTATTTGTGAATCTTTGTTATCATTGATTTAAGGATTGGAGTGGAATTAAAGGAAAAATATTGAGAGGAAAAATAGCATTGAAGTTGTTTCAGGTACTGTGTTTGGTCTATTAAAATTTGGAAAAAGAAGATAAACCTAAAAAGGGGCGGTACCCCTTGTGTGTGTTTTAGTTTTTTTGTTTTGTTTTTTATTATTATTATTAAATGTAAATTTGGCCTAATTGGGCTTTTAACTAAAGTTTTACTTTTTTTTACTCACGACTAAATCCTTTTCAATTAGTACTTCTATTCCATAAAAAGAAATATACAAAAAAATATAATCTATAATTTATGTTAGTTTTATTTGTTTATATTGAAAACACAAAAAATATAAATATTAAAAAATAAAATTGTTTTAATTGCGTTTCTTAAAATTTAATAAAATTTCCTTTAAATATTTCTTCATCTACATCTATTCATATTTTAACTGTGACTAACATTTTCTTGTTGATTGCGAGGTACTAATCTTGAGGCCTCTGAATTATTTCCATGGACATTTACAAGATATATATATTGTTATACATTTTTTGTTTTAAATTCCTATTTGGATCTGTAATAGCTGATTAGGATTTTACTTTCTGCACATCCCCCATTTTTGGATTATGTACTCCCCTCCCCGAAGCCTTGTAATAGTTAGGATTTTATGTTTCCGCCTTTACTTTCCTGTAATATATATCTGCGTGTGTTAGTAATTTAGGGAGTGAAAAGATTTCCAATTTCAACCGTTAGCTCACTAATCTCAGATAAAATATTCGAATCTAAATCAATTGCACACATTCACCCCTAAGGTACGCCCCTCTTGGTTGCCTTCGATTATAAGGTCGTGTCCCTCGAATATAGAGGTACCCATTAGCAAAAGTCCCGACGATTAAAAGATCATCGCGAAGATCATAGTCCCTCGATGACCCTCGATGTTGCCTATGAATATATGATTTAGTCCCTCGAATGGTTGCCTACGAAACGATGATTGTCCCTTCGAATTTGCTAAAGGTACCTCTACTTGTTGCCTTCAAACGACCTCGATGACCCTTCGATTGTCTCGAATACGTCCAATATAAACAAGGACTACCTACTTCTATATAGTATGGATAGTCCTAGGAACTTTAAAAAGCATAGAAAAAGACACACTATTTAGGGTAGCGCTCTTAATCTGCCTAGCTCAATTAAAAAATATCTTTTCAATACTCTCTCAAAAACTAAGGCTACGCATTTACGCTAAAGTCCTTACGCCCCTTTTCAACTCAAAACAAACAAACATGAGCTAAGCAAATTAAGAGCCCGTAGATAACTACGGATGAAAAGGGTGCCGACACCTTCCCTTTTCATAACTTACCCCCCGAGCCCGTTTTCTTTTCAAAAGGTCTTTTTCTGTACTTTTTACCTTTCCTAACATTGGACAAAATAAAAGTCGGTGGCGACTCATGCTTACCGCAACATTGTTGCTTATAAAACTAAAAGTCCGTTCACCGTGTTACAGATACCCTCTAAGTCTTCTAGAGTATTCTGATCACAACTTGATCACTCTAGGAATTCACTACTTAGAACCTTCTAAGTCTTCTAGAGTATACTGATCACAACTTGATCACTCTAGGAACCTTTTACAAATTAATGTAAAACAAATTCTTACAAGAGTATTGAAATGCTTCTTAATAAGCTATAATCACAACTGTGATATTTCTCTTAAGTTCTAAGCTTAAATCTCACTAAGATATTACAAGTGTAGTGAGGTTGAAGATGAAGTTTGATAGAGTTTGATTCAACAGCGTTTCAGCAAGTTTGCAAGAGTTGTTCGTGAATTCGTAAGTGTTGTAACCTTGCTTTTGATCAAAACTTCACTATTTATAGGCGTTATGAGAAGATGACCGTTGGGAGCATTTAATGCGTTGCGTGATCCGTACAGCTTTGCATTTAATGTTTCACTCTTTTGTCAACTACCTTGAGCCTTGCTTTTCCTGCTTTAACTGACTTTGCCTTTAATTGATCAGAACAGTTCTTGTTCTAACACATCCAAATCCCCACATCGGAGACTTCAAATGCTCTCCAACCTGTTCAACAGTTTCAACGCCCTACATAGGTGGGTAACCAGCAATACATTCCAGACCCAAACTTAGCAGAAACTCGTGCTATTTATGCTTCTCAGGTAATCATCCCTTTTGTTCTTTCTGGAAAAACTCATGCTTTTATGGGTCCTTTACCTGGGGATAGTAGTTCTTCTCAGGGTAAATTCTTTCCTGTTTATTATAAGATTAGGCCCTTAGTTAGCAAGAACCTAATAGACAAAGGGGGTAACCTAATCTTAGCTGACACCACCAATTGCAGATGATGCTTCGACTGAAGCCGCCGCAATTCCGGAGAAAATTAGACTGAATTATATGACCAATTTCCTCAAAGTGTTTAGATCAATCCCTCTAGCAAAGGATCCTGAACTTTATTATGCTTGGTTGGCTAAAGTAGAAACCAAAAAAGCTTCATTCTGGAAAGACTTAGGGATTTATGATTTGATCCAATTGTCTAAGACAGGCTTAGAATACAACCAAGCCATGTTAGTAGCATCTTTATATTTTTGGGATGCTTCTCACAATACCTTCCATCTTCCTTGTGGGATGATTACCCCGACCCTTTTCGACATAGCCGCTATCACAGGGCTTCGACCAACAGGGGAAGTTTTCGATTCCAACTACATGGACACCGATACCATTCAATTTAATGAAATCAAAGCCACTTATACTCCATTCATCCTGAAACATCATGACACCTCGACTGATGAAGTAATAGATGAAGAGCATATTGCGTTCCTGGCACTTTGGCTTTCAAGATGCGTTTTTTGTTCTAGATATCTCCAAGTGGCAAAGAGGTACCTTTGTATGGATAACCAGATAAATGCTGGAAATAAGTTAAATTTAAGCCAGCTAATTTTAGGGTACCTTTATGAAAATCTTGGCGAAGCAACAGATCTCGTCAAAGATTACAAAACTGGATCTCTTCTCTTCGCTGGACCCTTCTGGCTACTACAGCTATGGCTCAACGCCACATTTGAAGCTTACCTTCCACGTAAAGGCATCGTGGATGAAGAAGATGCGGCCATACGAAATCGAACGGTCGAAGGGACTAGGCTAGCCCATCTAACTCCCATAGAAGAAATAGGAAAGCTGCGTGAAACTTTTCGAGCATACACGATGATGTTTGCTAAACGTTATCTCTTCAGTCCTTCTATGGCTCCATTTGTGAAAAGAGAAGTGGGTCCTGAAAGGTTCACACGAGAATTTCCTGCAACTTCTCCAAACCAACAAGCTGAATCCATGGTTATCTGGGAGGCTTTCTTGACGCCTAAACTGTTGTACCATCGACTACGGTCCCCAAAGAGTCACTATTGTCTTCTTTGTTACCAACCTAATCTCGTATCAAGATAATTTGGGTTGGTTCAACTCAAGCCAAAATGTATGTAAGAAAAGAGAAATCATATGTGTCTGCATACTATGCACTCATCAGAAGAAGATTATGAGTCTAAGATCTCTAAATATGTTGGTATCACGACCCTCTCTCCCATTTCCTTCGAACCTGCTTTCTATTCCACTATAGATTTCCATCAGTGGTGGACAGAATATTATAACAAGCAAATCTTCAATGCGGATAGTCTTTTGCAAGAACTAACTGAAGCTTTTGCTAATGTGCAGGCGAACTTCAAAAAAGGTACTTCAACCCATATTAAAGAAATCCAAGCCTTTCAAAAGTTCTTTGAAACTATCTACAGGCTTGATGACCTTAGTCAGACCGTTCGTGAAACTGTGGTCACTTTGTGTGAAAAATTTTCCACTAAATTGGATAAGCTGAAATTGCCCACGTATGTTCGACCTGAACAATGTTATGAAGTGGCTTTCAAGATCTATCCTCCAAAATTCCCTCCACTGCCTAGTGCTGACTTTGGTGTGGCTCTAAGCCCTCCTTTTCCAACTGGTTTGTGTGTGGGAATGTCCCTAAAATCCTTTGCGAACAATCCAAAAAACGCGCTGAACGAGTGGTTCCGACTAAGCATACCTTGGATAATTTCAAAGGACATTTTCATATAAGCCTCGAGCACGTTCGTGTTCTGACTCCAATACCTGAAGGTTGGGGCTTGGATAATCTTTCGATTACAACCTTTTCTTTGTCTGTATACTAATTTTGCTTTATTCACAGCTCTAGGTCGAAAGAAAGTTATCAAGGAGGCAGCTGCACAAAAGGACGTTGAAGCTTCGAGAAGCAACAAGGCAAGTGGGGATGACTCTGCTAACACTGGCAAAAAACCAATGGTATATAATTTCACACTCTAATTTGTGCTTGTATTCTGGACATTACTCAAGTTCCTTATTATAAATATTTTTAGAGTTCGAAACCCCCACCAACTCCAAAACGGAAACCTTCGAATACTAGTGCTTCAGATGATGAAGATAGACCTCCTCCTCATACCAGACAAGCCGCGAAGAAAAGACAGAAGGCCACCATTTCTTCAGCTAAGGGAAAAGGATCTGGGACTTCAAAACCCACATCATCAAGCGATAAAATGCTCTCGGACGAACAACTTTTGAAAACCACTGGTAATGTCCCAATTGTCGAAAGTCATAATTCGAGCCCAGATAATATCCCACCCAAGGTATCAAATCTTGGACTTTAACAACCCGCTATGCTTAACTTTTCATGCTAAGTTTAAATTTTACCTTGCATTTGTAGGACGATGCAGGCACAACTACTTCTGATCTCAAAGCTTCCAATCTCAACCTTGACCTTGATAATCCCTAAGGTATACCTATCAATAATTTTCTGTAGCTTTTATCTCAATGTATCTTGGTTTTTGTAACAGGTGTTCCTCAACAAAAATCTCCCAGTCTTTCTCCAGTTCTCGAGGATGATGAACCTAACATCAAAGCTGCTTCCCCTGAGCATACTGAAGATACTCATTCGAATGATGCATCCCCCGTTATCAATCAAGACGAAGATATGGAGGATATTCCTCAGCATTCTAACATTGGTGAGGTATCTGAACAATCTACCAGGAATGAGGACACTAACCTTGGGAATGAAGCTATGGACGAAGTCTCTAGTTTACATAAATTAGGAAATATGGAAACTTCGACCTTTGGTACTATTGTTGCCCCTGCAACCACTTCGACCAAAACTTCTTCTGAACTCACTCCAGCCGAATTAGAGCAACTTAAGAACACTGATCCTGTAAGCTTCCTCAAAGCCATGATGAATGCCAAAAGCATTTCGCCCATCATGGTTGAGACTTCCTCGAACATCTTGGTGGAAAGTGGTACGAGAATCGATGCTACAAACCTTCTTCGCCAGATAAAAGAGAAGTTCTTTGAGAGTGATCTTATCGAAGTTCTGAGTAAAGATTCTACCAGCTGCTTTGGGCTAAAAAATCTTTTAAAGAAGGTGTATCTACTCCAATTCCCTGACGAAGCCTCACAAGTGATTGTTTCACTAAGTTCTTTACTTGATCAGCTTCAAGCTGATAACCTTCGAAAGCAAGAAATTGACCAAAAACTCAACACGAAAGTAGCTTCTCATAGCTCTTCGTGGAAAGCTGCTAACGAATCAACTGCCAGAGCTGGTGCCCTTGAGCTTGAGCGTGCGAAGCGCCAAAAAGAGTATGAAACTTGCGGAGCGAATATCAAATCTTGGGAAAAAGAAATTGAACGCCTCCAAGAGAAAGTGAAAGCTGCCAAGTCTCGCCAGGAAGAAATCAAGCAATCAAAGAAAAAAGAATTGGATGAAGTGGTACAAGCGGGGATTCAACACATCGAAACGTCGCAAAAATTAGTGCCAGAGATCGAAGAGTTGAAGAAGCAACAGGCCACAATCGAACGCCGCTTGTCATTATGGGCCTCTCAATACTCCACAATGAAAAATAATCTCCCTGCAGACTTTGCTTAATCATAATAGTCTTTGTAATGCTTTTTCCATTTTGTACTTGTCCTGCTTTTTGTAATCGAATTGGCTGATGAATATATATATATATATATATATATATATATAATTTGTCTTTTAACTATACATATATTCTACCATGCGATGTCACAAATGATATTTTAACAATTTTTAAATTGTCAAAACCTATTTTTCAACCATCATGATAACCTCGATAGCTTATACACGTGACATGACAACTCTTCGCAGCCACTTAGTTTTTGACTTGACGTTTCCACTCTACTAGCCGTAACAGTATGTTAATCATGACATCACTTTTTCCAAAGCGTCTAAATAAGACGTGCGTGTATCAGTTTCTATCATGATTACACTTCAACTTCCAAGACTAGAAACGACGGACTCCATATCTTCCCTCGGGGATCCCACCTGCGGTCCAATCAGATTTCAAAGCGTAACCACTCTTCAAGACAAACACCCTCTATATAAACCTTACCATTTCTATCATTTCTTCATCCTCTTCCACATTTTTCGTCAAGGTTTTCTCTTTCTTATACTTCTCTCTCACAACGATGACACCTCTAACTTATAACAAAATTATCTCTGCCATCCAGAAAGATTTTAAACCCTCTACTGAAGAGTTCCACCAAAATGGCATTGATCTTGATGAACTATTTGCCACCCAGAACTTAAAGGTTTATCTTGGAATCTTAGAAGGGTCTGTTTACCCGAAGAGCTGGCTGATTTCTGGATGTTCGCATCCATCCAGATGGACTTAGAGGGGAAAACCACAATCGTCTCCCGAGTCTACGGGTCTCGAATTATCATCTCTCCAACACTCATTTCTTAAGTGATGAGATGTGAAAATGCTGGTCTTGTTTTTGACAACTCTTTTTCCATGAGCACCTCTGATGTTTTAGCGAGTATTTTCGCTAATGATCCCTTCAACGCGCTCCTTTGCAGGATTTGGCATCAATTCCTGGTGGGCAACTTTCGCCCACGAAAGGAAGATCAAGAAAGTATCATGGTGGAGGACCTGGAGTTCATGCTCTGTGCTCTCCAGAAACGGAAGATCAACATACCACTGATGATTTTCAAACATCTCACTGAAGCCGTTGCTACTTCTCGCCAAGGTAAACCCTCTTGTCTTCCTTACGGGAGACTGCTATCTCATATGTTTGTCAAACTAGGGATATTAAAAAAGTTGTGCAGGGATGGATCCCTTGACTCGTTCGAGGCGGAAAGCTTGCCCTTGCTAAGCTTAGAGGATTTGCAACATAGAGTCAAATGAAGGGTGTTGAAGGCAATGTGGGTCTTTACTTTTGTCTTGTTATCCTTAATATTTAGTACTTATTTTGTTTAGTAGGAATTATTGTAATTTTGGTTTGCATATAATGCAACCTATTTTGACTGGATGTATCTCTGATCCTTTGAAGTAATGAAACACATTTTGACATCGTTTCTCTTCCTACTTTATATTACATATCTTGTATAAGGATAAAGCCATTTTGGCGAACGTTTTACCATTTTGGCCCACGAAATCTACGTTTAATATTTACGTTTTTGCAATCTTTACTTCGTGCATGATTGGCTCGTATCTTTTCAGATACTTTCCATTTACTCTTAGAATCCTACGATCTTCTGCCAGTTCTTCTATCTCCTAGGCATTATTTGAGAATACCTTTAAAATTCGAAAAGGGCCTTCCCAGTGTGGAGAACATTTGCCTAAAGCTTGGTTCTTTCGATCTATAGGCAAAATAACTTTCCAAACTAAATCATTATTAATGAACACTTTACCCTTCACCTTTTTGTTATATGCTCTTGATACCCTTTCTTTTTGCCTTTTTATCATCTCCAATGCTCGAAGCCTTTCTTCATCCAGATCAACTAACTCCTTCATCATCATTTCCCAATATATATTTGGGGGAATTTCTTCTTGTCTCTAAATCCTGACTGATTGCAAGTATATTTCGACTGGAAGTACTGCATCATGCCCAAACGTCAATTGGAATGGTGTAGTATTGGTAGCTTCTTTTGGTGATGTTCGACAAGCCCAAAGTGCTTGGTCCAAAGTCTTGTGCCAATTCTTAGGTTTCTTCCCTACATGTTTCTTTATCAGCCCGATTATTACTTTATTAGCTGCTTCGACTTGTCCGTTTGCTTGAGCATAATAAGGTGTAGAAGTGAACAACTTGAATCCCGTCTCTTTCGCAAACTCTTGCATCTTTCGACTAGTAAACACTGATCCCTGGTCTGTGGTTATGCTTTCTGGGATTCTAAATCTATACAATATATGTTTTTGAATAAACTCAATCACAGCCTCTTGGTCTACATTGGCTAGTGGTATTGCTTCAACCCACTTTGTGAAATAGTCTATTCCTACTAATATGTATCTCTGGCCCTTGGATGATGTGGGACGGATTTCTCCAATTAAGTCTAATGCCCAACCTCTGAAAGGCCATGGTTTTATGATTGAACTCAATTCGTTTGCAGGTGCATGTTGAATACTTGCGTGTTCTTGACATTCCTGACAACCCTTGGCGAACTCTATGCAATCTTTTAGCATAGTGGGCCAATACATTCCATAACGAAACAAAAGCCATTTCATTTTGTGCCCCGCTTGATGAGCACCACATGCCCCACTGTGTACATTCGAGAGTGCCAAGTAAGCTTCAGTTTCGCCCAGACATTTTAGTAAGATTCCCTCAGGGGTCTTCTTGAACAATTCATTTCCCATCAAGAAGTATGATAAGGCTCTATATTTTACCTTTCTATCCGTATCTGTTGAAGGATCCCTCAAGTAGTTTACAATTGGACTCCTCCAATCTTTATCTGCTAAGGAATCTATATTTAATACTTTGAATTCCTCTTCGTTGGCAAAGCCTAATTGTGAATTCTCCATATCACTTGGAGAAAATTTTGTGGCCATTGCTTTGCCTCTTACCTCGATCAACTCTTCTAATTTTTCCTTTGATACTTTGTATCCCGAGGTTAATCGTGCCAAATCATTTGCTTCTTGATTGTTTACCCCTGAGACGTGTTTTAAATCCACATATTCGAATTTTTTGAGCAACCTATTTGCTATGACAAAATACATGATCAAATTCTCTTTGATACGTTTGTACTCTTTTGTCAGTTGCTTTATCACTAATTCTGAGTCTCCTTTAATTTCGACTCTGGTTGCGCCCAATTCCAACAAGGCTTCAAGTCCAGTAATTAATGCTTTGTATTCAGCTTCGTTGTTGGAACATAAAGGGCCTTCAATTTTATACTTGAGCTTTGTTGGAATTCCATCAGGAGAAATTATAAGAATACCAACTCCAGTTCCCTCTTTATGTGTTGAACCATTGAAGTACAACTTCCAAGGTTTCAAATTAACATAAAGCCGAGGGATCTCAACCATTGCATGATCCACAATGAAATCTGACACAATTTGCCCCTTCATTGCCTTAAGAGGTTGAAAGACTAAAGAGTACTCAGTAAGGGCCAAAGCCCATTTGCCAATTCGACTATGCAATATTGGTTTGGATAGCATGTGTTTAATAATATCAAAATGAGATGAAACGTAAACATCAACTGGCTTTATATAATACTTGAGTTTTATACAAGAGAAATATAGACAGAGGCAGAGTTTTTCTATGGCACTATACCTAGTCTCTGCATCATTGAGTACTCTACTTAAATAATAAATGGCTCTTTCGATGCCATTTTCATCTTCTTGTGCTAACATGCTACCTATTGTATTATCTGAAGCTGAGAGATAAAGGCGCATATGCTTCTTCCCATTTGGGGGGGGGGACAAGAAGGGTGGGTGCATCAAATATTGCTTGATCTTTTCAAAAGCTTCTTGATGTTCAGCATGCCATTCAAACCTTCCTTGCTTCAGGCGAAGTAAGGGGGAGAAAGCTTGCGTACGCCCACTCAAATTATAGATAAATCTTCTTAAGAAATTTATCTTTCCCAATAGTGACTGCAATTCTTTCTTCGTGGATGGAGGCTTTGTTTCCATAATAGCCTTCATTTTATTCTGATTAATTTCTATTCCCTTTTTGTGGACTACGAAGCCCAGGAAATCTCCAGCCTGCACAAAGAAAGCACACTTAAGGGGATTCATCTTCAAGCCTAGTTTTCTCATTCTTTCGAATGATTGGCTAAGATGATCAAGATGACTGTCATCTGAAATAGATTTTATAACAATATCATCTATGTACACTTGCATGAATGTTTCTATAAAATCGTGAAATATAGAATTCATTGCCCTCTGATAAGTTGCCCCAGCATTTTTCAAACCAAAAGGCATAACGACCCATTCGTAGGTACCTATTGCCCCAGGACAACGAAAAGCTGTTTTGGACACATCTTCTTCTGCAATGAAAATTTGATTGTATCCTGAATATCCATCTAGCATACTTAGATATTCGAAGCCTGCGGCTGAGTCTACTAGCATCTCTGCCACAGGCATAGGATATTCATCTTTAGGGGTTGTTGCATTTAGATCACGAAAATCTATACATACCCTTAAAGAACCATTCTTTTTAATAACAGATACAATATTAGCAATCCATTCGACATACCTCGTAGTCCTAATAAATTTGCAACGAAGAAGCCTTTCGACCTCTATTTTAATCTTCGAGAGAATCTCTGGTGCGAATCTTCGAGGAGTTTGCTTGATAGGCTTCTTCCCTTCTTTTATGGGTAACCTCAATTCGACCAAGTCTCTTCCTAAACCAGACATCTCATCATAGTCCCAGGCGAAACAATCTTTATTTTCTTTTAGTAACGCAATAACTTTTGACTTTAAGGCTGGCTCCAATTTCGCGCTGATATAAGTCACCCTTTTTTGACTCTCGTCTCCAAGATTTACTTCTTCGAGTGGGTCTTGAGCTAACATCTTTATATTTGGTGCCATTGGATCCTTTTCAAACCCCAGAGGTTCTTCGTCATAGATTGCGTCTAATCTTTGACCGGCTTCTTTGCCTGAAACCTGTTCGTCATGAATTGCATCGTCAGGTGGTTGTGGGATAAAGTGTATCCCAGGGCCTGGTACTTCTAATTCTTTTTGTGTGGCTTCGAAAGCCATGTTTGATAGTTCGGCTTCAAGAGCCTCTTTCCTTTTATTTTTGGCTATATAATCCGAACTCTTTTCGAAGAAAGATGACTCAGGCATAATCAACGTCTTCGTCCCAGCCAGTTGGTCGTATTCTTGGTAATCCTTCGATAGGTTCTGTCTCTTCTGGTCCGTCCATTATTTCTCTGTACCACTGGAATCCATTTGGGTGTAAGGATAGATAATACATAGCATTTTTATTTGGAGAGTATATATCTTCTGCTGCATTGCATGGCCCTATGTTGGCTAAGTTTCTGTCGAAACTAGTTTTGTTGACATGATTGACTTCAGCCATATAGTAACTTTGATCTCCTTCTACATTTTCGACTATACCATCTTCTCTCCAGATAGTTAACCTTTGATGTATTGTCGAAGGTACTGCAGCAACCCCATGGATCCATTCTCTTCCCAACAAAAGGCTATAATTCGCCTTTGCTGGTATAACCATGAACATAGTTGGCCTTGTGACTGAACCCACAGTTAAGTTTACTTGGATTACTCCCAAGGTATGTCCTACTTTTACTTCATAGTTGGACAAAACCATATAATGTGGCCTTATGTCAGTGTCGAACATGCCAATCCTTTTCAGCATATATTGGGGCATTAGATTTACTACTGCCCCTCCATCAATTAGGACTTTGTTAATACCCACATTTTCAATTTTGGCTCTTATGTAAAGGGGTTTCAGATGATTCCTCATACCTTGGCCAGGTCTTTCGAAAAATTCATTATGTTCTTCAACAACCCCATTATTCAGCACATAGTAGCACACAGGTCTGCGTTTAGCCATTTCTTCTGCGTCAACTTCCTTGCAGTCTTCGACTTACGTCTCTTGGTAAAATTCGTGAGGAAGAACTGACACCATATTGCAGTTAAAGTTTATGGATGACACTCCGTCTGAATCGAAATCATTAGTCATCCTATCATCTTCTTTCCAAGGACTAAACTGCATCTTTTCTTCTTCTTTCTCATTTTCAGAACTGAACAATTTGCGTTCCACTGGAGGTTTGTTTGACTTTTCCACATGCATTGGTATTTTGGTGCTACTGGATTCACCAACATCTTTCGCCTTGGATTCCTTCTGGGCTTTCTTCATTCTCTGGTGTCTCCTCCATTGAGATCTGGACATAGGATTCCTACCTTTGTAATTCTCAAGCCTGTACATTTCTCGATTTGACGTCTAGAACTGCTTTCTATAAGCCATTGCAGTTCGTCCACCTTGGTCCCAACTTCGCCATTTGTTATTCCCTGCGCTAGCTTGTGTCCATCTATCCATGGGTATTTCTGCAGGAAGTTTGAATGTCACTCTGCGAGCTTTGGGAAGGGGGCTATCGGGCCTTCTTGATGGTGTTCGATTATCGAACACATACATGTTGGGGCTGAGTCCTTGAACCTCCCAACCAGTAGAGAATAATATCCTTTCGAATGATTCCGCCATCAGGTTATCATAAACTGCCCCACATCCGGGACACATAACAATCTCTGTATTGGCCTTGTGACATCGAACCAAGAAACTCACCAAGCTTTCTTCTGGCCTTGGGTAAACCTTCAGCAACTGATTTCCTTGCCTCCAGTTCCCCTGCATCTTGTTTCGTTGGGCCCTTTCATAGTTAGCTTGGACCCTTCGATTCATCATAATCGAGCACCTTGGACACATTAGCATCCGTCCAGCATTTTTCTCATGACACCTCCAGAGATAATCTTTCAAGCTTTCATTTTCCCGTGAATTCCCATAGTTTCCTTTCTCTCTTTCCTTCACCAGATACTTCTCTAGTTCCTCGATTTCAGATAAAGGTTTCCCAACATTCACCATATTGATGCTTGCTGGGGGAACTTCAGAAATCCTTATTTGTTGGAGTTTCACTCTGAGGTCTTCAATGGCCTCACTAGTCTTCTCTTTAAGACCTTCAGTGATCTTTGTCTCGAATGACTCTTCAACATCATTATTGAAGATTACATTGTTGTTTAGGCTCTCAGTAGCCTGCTTTCCTGTCGAAATCATCTCCCATTCAGTAATGCCAGCTTCAGACACATCCACCATATTGATGTCGACTGGTTCAGCATAGTTGGTGTCAACGACATTCAAAGGATCAACATCGACCCTCATGTGATTCTTTCCCTTATCAGCGAACTTCAAACGTCCATCCTTGATAGCATTTTGAATTAGATCCTTGAAAAGAAAGCACTGTGAGGTTTTATGGCCTAAAAAACCATGATATTTGCAAAAACCTCGTTTCTTCCGTTGTTAAAATGGAGGAACTTTGGAGTTTGGAGGCACTATCATCTGGCCATCTTTTACTAATAAATCAAAAATTTCGTCACATTTAGTGACGTCAAAAGTGTAAGTTTTCTTTGGAAATTTATCATTCTTGTCATTTTCGACAGGATTTTTCCCATCCGAAGGTATGAGCAATTTACAAGAGTAAGGGGGTGCTTCTTTTAATTCAGCTAAGTCTATTTCAACCTCTTCGAAATTGTATGAATCCTCGAAGGCTTCGCCTTCAGCATCTTCAGCCTCAATATATGCCACTCTCTCCTTCTTGTAATTCTTGTTTGCCCTGGCCTTTTCAGCTTTTAATCGTTTGACTTGTCGAACTCTATCTGCCAGTTGGGCCATATCCCTCAAATATTGAGTATCCAATTTCTTTCTAATTGAATAGTCTAAACCGCCTGCAGCCATTTCGACTAATTCATGTTCTGGGACAACTGTGAAGCATCTTGACTTCAGCAAACGGAACCTATTCAAGTAATCATCTATGGGTTCCGTGAATTTCCTCTTAATGCTAGCCAACTCTTTCAAACTTATCCTGGTTTATCCCATATAGAATTGTTCATGGAACATCCGCTCCAAGTGTGCCCAGGCATCTATGGAATTTGGAGGTAAGGTGGTAAACCATGTGAAAGCATTTTTTGTTAGCGAACTAGGGAAATATTTAATTCTCAAGTTTTCGTTGCCTGCTAAATCACCAGCCTCTGTCAAATATCTGGCTATGTGTTCCACATTCGATTCACTAGTATCCCCTGAAAATTTTGTAAATTTGGATACTTTGGTACCTCTTGGTACTTTAGTTTGCAGAATATACTCCGTGTCATACCCCAAAATTTGCCCTTCATGTTCCATTCACAATGACTCAAGGTTCAAGATTCAATGCCAAAGCTTTGCTCAAACAATCCTCAAGATCCACAGTCAACTGATTCAAACCTGAAGGTCAACTGCAATCAAAGCATGATTCAAACTATGATCATTGGTCAACATCTAGTATGTGAAGTACAACCATCATTTGATCAAAGATTGATCATGATTCCATTAATAGAAACTCAGAGATGAACAAATACACAAAGGTTCAAATTAAGGTTTCTTAGGAGAAAGTCAACCCAACTTTGACTGGGCATAACTTTCACATGGAACATCAAAACTTCCCCACTCAAAGCCTATTTTGAAGGAAAGTGGATTCTCTACAACTTTGTGTCTCACAAGCCAAGGCCAAAAATGCTTCATTTAAGAGATACAAGGCAAAAGATTACAAGTCATTTTCAGGCATCCTTCAAAAGCAGTTTTTTCCCAAAGAGGATATGATCAAGATAAAAGCTTCAAATGGAAAATATGTTCCAAAGTGGCTTGTAGAGGACCTCTTGAGGTTTCTGAAAAGTATTGGAACTCCCTCATAGCTTAAAAATTGAAGGAGATATGCTTGATCAAAGTTAGGTAATTTAGGAGGACCAAATGTGAAATAAAGGAGGTCCAATTTGAATTTCTTGCAAGTGGGCCTATATTTTATGACCCAAACTTGATTAATAAGGGATCTAAACAACATGCCACGAATTTCACCTTTTTTATCTAAATTATACAATTTTATTTCATTTTTTAATGATTTAAAATAGTTTAATTAAGTAGAAAATCAAATATTTGGTTAAATATATGCATAGGGATTGGTTTTAATCAGCATTTAAGGCAAAATATAATACAATTTCGTGCATATTGATTGGAGAAGGAAATTAATACAAATTGGGCCAAATATAGTAGCTTAAAATGCAAGAAATAAAATCAATTTCTCAAATTAGGAAGATTGGATTTAAGTGAGGTTTTGGACAAAGATTTACCCTAATTCTACTCTCCTATAAGTATACAACAGAAGCCAATGGACTAGGGGTCGAAAAAGCTGCAGAGAAGAGAACTTGCAAGAACACAAAATTCTCCAAGAAACTCAAGATCGGTTTCAGGGAATTAAGGCGTTTCATTCCAGTTTGAAAGTGGCAATAGCTTCGTTGAGGGATTAGGAACGTGTCTGGAGACTCGCGCGTCATCAACACCCCCAGAAATCTCTCCATTTAACTCAGGTAGGTCGTTTCAAAAACTCACTCGATCTGAATGAATCATGCATCTATGTTGAAAATTGATTGCATATTTAGGTTTGTTTTGATGTTGTGAACGTTTCTGGATTGCTGGTTGGGAGTCTATGTGTTTGAAACGTGATTTGCCATTAGAGTCAGTTTTGAGTTTTTAGGGTTCGATTTAGGGTTTTCTTTTAGAGGTAAAATTAGGCCAAATCAATGGTGTGGTTAGATTCGTATGGTGAAAACAAGCAGGTCTAGGGGGTCGCGCCTAATTTATTCATGCACATACGCTGTTCGCTATTTTCGTGTTCTTATGTTTGCTATGAGAAATTCGTAGCTGAGTCGTAGCTAAATTTGCAGAGGTTTATGAGTCTGGGGTGGAAGACGAGTGTGTGTCCTTGCGTGGTTGGCTGTTTTGAATTTACGCGCGCGTTTCTAGTGTCACGTGGTAATTGTTTAATATCTGTCTATAAGAGCGTTTGATAAACGCATACGAGATCTGGTTCAGTTGGCAAAAAAAAGAGAGCATGTCACCCCAGGGGCAAGGGTTCGATACCCAGCTCCAACATATTTATTTTGTTGAACTTTTCTCCTTTGATTCAGTGCGCCCTAAGGATTGGTCACCATCATAGACCCTCAGATCTCATCCTTTAATTCTCCACTAATTCAGATCCCACGCCCCTGATTGATTCACCATGCCATGTGCCCTATTAACCACCACACTGAATAAAACCTTAATTAAAACTTAATAAAATCTAATTATTTTATTTTCTTGTAATTAAAATATTAGTTTTAATAATTAATAATTATATTAAAATTATTTTTTTAAATAAAATAAAAAAAACATGACATATATATTAAATATTTTTAATTTGTTATTTGCGCCGATTAAATCGATTAATCGCTGTGATTAACAATAAAAATAATTAAAATACCATTTTAGTCAAAATAAAAATCAAGCTATATTCGATTAAATGGCTGCAATCATCTTATTGATTGTGGTGATTAATCCTGCCTCGTTCTATAATTAATTTGTTATTATTTGTAATCGAATCAATCGGTTGTGAGGGGTAACAATACGAAATAAAATGCATAAAAAATAATAAAACACAATAATTCATTATTAGTGATAATCGAATTAATCGATTTGAATTGGTAACGATGCAAATCCTTAATCTTTTAACTATGGTGATCAAACCTATTGATCATTGCGGTTAATTGTGCCAAATCAGGGTTGTACGCCCAGAACATCTAAAACAACTTCAAAACATTTTTTCAAACTTCAAACTCCAAATACAGATTTTTATCTACGATAGGATATTCAAAGCCTTCAAACCTTCAAATCAAATTTCAAACCTTAAGGGCGTACAACCCGTCCCCCGAACTACGTTGACTCTGATTCTCCATAAGGAGATACGTAGGCACTTGGCAACAAGGCGAGTCCCCCTCTTCCAAACTCTAATCATGTTCAAATAAATAGCCTTTAACTCTATTTACTGTCTGTCATCTTTCTTTATCTTTTGCCATAAACCTTTATCTTTGAGATGTTAGCCTTTAGGAAAGGGTTGAGGGTGCCTAACACCTTCCCTCGACCTGAATATAGTATCTTACCCTGATCTCTTAACTGCGCAAGGTTTCCTATTCGCCTTGGTAGAATAGGTGGCGGCTCTCTAAGTTATAATTTTTAGGCCAGGTTGCTACAGCTGGCGACTCTGCTGGAGATAACTATTTCGGTGAATTACTATGCTCCTATAGGTTTTAGGTTTTGGCAGGGTTTAGGTTTGGCAACCTTTTAGGGTTTGGCTAATGCGCCTTTTTCAGGGTTTACAATTATTTTTTTTTTAAAAATTGTTTATTCATTTTTGTCTAAAAATATTTAATTATTTATAATATGTTTATATTTAACTATCTATGTGAATATATTTATATTTTTGTTAACTATTATATTTTTATATACTGCTGGATATATTATGTAGTGTTAAAACCCTAAGTGTGGGAGTTAACTTTGAGACCAAAAGGGGACATGAATCGCCTTACGAGTCTCACTGATAACTCCACTCGGAGTGGGTTAGGTATTTGGAAAGGTCCGAAACGAAGCTTGACTTTGTGGAGGGCTGGACTGGATACTTAGCTGATCTCTCCGGGAACCTACCCCAAAAATTCGAACCTCATGGATAAAATGAGTTGTTCCAAAATCCGAAGAGACAAAAAGTCTCGGAGGCTACGAACGACCCCATGAGACCTTCTAGAACCCCCCTATTAAAAGGTTGGCTCCCAAGAGCCGCTACGTCGAACCTATGAACTTATATGATTTGTGCTATATGTATATATTGTGTTAATCATTATTTTTATTATTTCTTTTTTCATTCGTCATACATCATGTGCATTCTTGCATCATATTTTATTCAAAAAAAAAAAAAGAAAAAAGGATATCATACATATCATGCATGGCATACACATCATTTTCATGACATTAAGAGAAGATTCCTCTTCTATCTCCAGAGCAAGGGACCATTGGGAAGGATAACCTCACATCCCGACCATACTATCCAACAAGATTTCAGCAGAAGAAATCAATGGATCAGTTGGAACAGAATCAAGCCGCCCTTCGTGAGGAAGTAGATCAACTGAAGGTCAGCGTGGAAGAGGTTAAAGGAGGTATGGCTCAAATGCTAGAATTCATGAAGGCCCTCCTAGACAAACAAGACAAAGCAAAAGAGGTTCAGTCTGGGGATACCCTGGTTCAGGATGAGATCCCTAATGACGAAAACCCGCTGCTAGGGTTTGTTTCAGGCTTTGGCCCAGCTAAGGACAAATCTCAGGCCTGATCTGTCAGGAGAACTATCCAATTCCAAGAGAAAGGAGAAGCCTCCCAAGAAGGATTTGTCCCCACTCCACAAACAAAAGGGACAACCCGCACAGTGCGCATTCCTGCTAGCAATGTCCCTAAGGACGATGATTACCTGGATCTACAATACGGAGTACAAGAGGTGGACAACACAGAACAAGCACCTCAGACGCAACAGTCTAATCCCGACTCCAGGGAAGACTCTAAGGGTAGTGAACAAATCAAGGCGCTAGAAGAGAGACTAAAAGTGGTAGAAGGATACGATGTCTTCGATGTGGATGCCTTCGAAATGAGTTTGGTCTCAGACTTGACTATCCCTCGCAAATTCAAGATTCCCGACTTCGAGAAATATAAAGGACTCACATGTCCGAGGAATCACTTGCGCATGTATGTGCGAAAAATGGCTGCCTACGCTCACGATCCAAAGCTAATGATACATTTCTTTCAAGAAAGCTTAAGCGGAGCGTCTATTGACTGGTATATGCAACTGGAGAAATCCTATATCAGAAGCTGGAATGATCTAGCTAACACATTTTTGAAGCAATACAAGTATAACTTGGACATGGCACCCAATCGGATGCAATTACAAAACATGTCACAGAAGAAGGATGAATCATTCAAGGAGTATGCCCAAAGGTGGAGGGAAATGGCTTCTTGAGTCCAACCTCCCCTAATGGAAAAAGAACTGGTGGACATATTTATGAGCACCTTGCAAGGACCATACTACGACAAGATGGTCGAAAGCATATCTTCAGGGTTCTCGGACCTGGTAGTCATTGGTGAGAGAATTGAAAATGGAATCAAGAATGGGAAGATACAAGGGGCACCCTCAGGTTCCTACCCTCCAAAGAAGTCATATGACGCAAAGAAGGAATCCAACAATGTGGGGGCAGTCATGGGTAATCAGACTCCAGTATCACAACAAAGGGATCAGCAAAAGCAACAGGCTGGCCAGCGCACCTGGAGGTCCAAGCCGAAACGATCATTCACTCCGTTGTACATGCCATTGGCTCAAGCTTTGCAACGTCTGCTCCGTCAGAACTTGGTAACTCTGCTGCCTCCATACTCAGCTCCGGCTAACCCCGCTCCCGGGTACAAGCATCATGCTAGGTGCGCTTATCATTCAGATAGTCCTGGTCATGATACAGAGGATTGTGGGCCGTTGAAGCACAAGATCCAAGATTTGATTGATGAAGGGCTCATTGAGTTCGAAGATCCTAGCAAGTCTAACACCATAGGTGGCTAGAAGGAGGATTCCTTAGATCATTAGTTTTGTTTCCATTCGCAATTTCTTTCCGTTTGTTTAAACATTAGTCTTATGACATATGCTATGTACTTTTCAAAAATCATTAATGCATTGCTTACGTTTGTCTTGATTCATTCCTAGTGTTCTCACTATATTTAAAACTGTGTTTTTACTCGGTTTTCTTGTTTGTGATATTCAACTCTCGCTGAAAGTTTTACACCTTTTGAGGGAGAATGACGAAAACGATACCACAATTTCATACACTATGCTTTCGAACAGACCGTGTTGACGATGTACAGGCATTTGTTCAAATCCCTAAAAAATGGAGATATAAGGATGTTAATCCCTCGTCAACCCCTTTGAGCCTAAAGAAGTAGGTGTTTTCCTTCATATAAAATAAAACCCTTAATGCATAACCTGGGGTAGGGTAGTTGCTCAGTTAACTTAATTATTCCAAGTTGTTCCTTTGAACATATTCACCGATGGTTCCCCATCATCATTAAGTCCGACAGTCAATATCCTCAAAGAAAAGAAAGCAATGCAAGAGCCCGCTAAGTCAAAACCTATTAAGGAGACTTAGGCAAAATTGGGGCATCCCGCTGACTGTAGTTTTAAAACAAACAGTTCAGGCAAAAGTTAGGGATAACAAAGTCAAAAAAAGGTTACTATGAACCTCCGACAAAAAGGAAATATTACGAAAGGAGGATGACTGTCTTTGCAGATAAACCTTCGGTTTTGGAACCATCACAAATGTCAATGTCATAATTCCCAAATTCTTTTGGAGACTAAATGCATAGTCAAACTGAGCATAGGACTGGAGAACATCACAAAGATGGGGATTGGGTACAAATAAACTTTGAGCCTCTATCCTTTGTTTCTTTAAACCGTGAACCAGGCCACGTTACAACCCTTAAAAGTCCTAACTGAAGCATGGTTAGTTCGAAAAGCATGCCGTTACCAAAGGTATCCCGACTCCTTAAAGGTCTACTATAACTCTTGAGTTGATATCACTTTCTTACAAAAAAAAAACTTTGTTTTATTCAAAAAAAATGTTTTTAAACTTTCAAGACAGACATATGCATTCGCATCTTATGAATTTCATTACAAAGTACACTTGTCTATGTGGATTCAGATGTTTAAACATCAAGGAGAAGTTGCATGGGGCATGGTTAATGTCTAAAAATCCTACTGACTGACGAAGTAGCTTTTAAAAGCTTGTCGAAAGAAGAAGCATCTCTCACACATGACTGAGATAGCTGAAGTGCACACGGGGCATAACTCGTCATTATCCTATTTACATGGGGCGATCAAATCAAGATCCATGGAATCTCTCAAGGACGCTGAATAGCCCATGGGGCAAGCCCATTACCTGGGGGCACGTTGCAAAGGTCTCTCAGTATCAGATGATGTCAATGCCACTCTCACATCCTTTTCAGGAACATTTATAGGATACTTTTCAATCTGTCCATATAGTCTTCTTTAAGACGTGTTCAAATACTTCTTACCCTTTCTAGGAACCTTTTCCAAACAGTCTTTTAAAGACCCGCCTTCTTATCCTTTCTATTTTCAAACCCTTTCAGACAGTCTTCTCTAAGATATATTCATTTCCAAGAACCTTTTCTAAGTAGTCTTCTGTAAGACATCTCTTAACTTTTTCAGTTGGTCTTTTAAGACATATTCAAACTTCTCTTATGCTTTCAAAACCTTATCAAACTTTGTTTAAAGTACAGAGTCTTTTCTAAGACAATTCACCGTCCTTTCTAGGGGTAATCTTCTCCAAGATGTCTTTTCCTAAGTTTTGTTTAAAACACCACAAAAACAGTCCTTGTCCTCTATAGGAATATTTTTGACACTCCTCACAAACATATCCCTTTGAGCTTTGTTTAAAGCGCAGTCTTGTTTAAGACAATTTCTCATTCTTTCCAAGGACCTCTTCAGGTAATCTTATAGCAGACATCATCTCATTCATGAGTACTCAGCAAATCACTGTCCGTCAGGCGCGACCGAAACGCATGACTCATTCTGAAAAGCATCCGCTTCACGTTCAGATCAACACCTAGCATCAAGGAGACCTCTAAATTTGTCTAATCAAAGACAATCATTCCTGATAAAGACCCTTAGATGGGGAAACCACGTTCAGAGGGTTTTCCTAGAACAGGGGCATACAATCCAGAATCCTATTGACTGGGGGGCATATCCTTCAAGGATTCAAACACTGGGGCAATGCATATCAGGCAAGACATGGTGAAATTTGACTTCTCTCTAAAGGTCCTTCCTTCAGGTTAAAGGGCACGTCTCCAAATTTCTGATATTCGAGAAGTCACACTGGCATCATACAAAAAGCATTGTTGCATATTTGATCTTCTCACGCCTGTACCATTCACATCCCGCAGTGTGGGATAGGAATACATGCATAATTCTCATTGAGAATATCATTACATGACACATGCATCATGACATTGCATAAAACTAACGCTACCTTTTCAGGTCACTTCGCTTCAAAAAGATGTTATCATCAAATTACCACGCAAACATGATCGTATCAACGATTCAATCTTAACAGATACAATTCCAATACTTCATTCCAAGTCTTTCTTCAAAGGCAATCCAGAAGCAATCAAACAGTTTCTTACCTTTCCAGGTAGTCTTGTCCAAGATAACTATCCTAACCTTCCCAAGCAGTCTTGTTTAAAACATATCCCAAACCTTTCTAGGTAATTCCGTTTAAAACGTTTCATATCCTTTATAGGAATCTTTTTAGATAGTTTTGTTTAAAACGTTTCGCATCCTTTATAGGAATCTTTTTAGATGGTTTTGTTTAAAACGTTTCATATCCTCTATAGGAATCTTTTTAGATATTTTGTTTAAAACATTTCATATCCTTTATAGGAATCTTTTTAGATAGTTTTGTTTAAAACTCATCATTCCCTTTATAGAAATCTTTCTAGTTAGTTTTGTTTAAAACGTATCTTATCCTTTATAGGAACCTCTCTAGGTAAATCTTGTTTAAGATATCTCGTATCCTATCTAGGAGCCTTTCCAAGTGAGTCTTGTGTAAGACGTATTACATCCTTTTCAAAAAAAAAAAACCTTTTCTAGGTTAGTCTTGTGTAGGACATATCATACCTTTCTAGGTAATACTGTTTAAGACGTTTTCATTTCCTTTCCAGGAACCTCTTTAGGTTAATCTTGTTTAAGACATCCCATCTCCGTCTAAAAACCTCTCCAAGTGAATCTTGTTTAAGACACATCTCAGCCTATCTAGGACAGTCTTGTTAAAGACACACCATGCCTTTTTAGGTAGCTTTCTTAAAATATTTATCCGATCTTTTCTAAGATACACCTAGTTCTTTTATAGAACTCCTCAGTTAGTCTTCTCCAAGGCATTCTTCCTAAGTATTATCCAAAGCCTAAGCTTCTCCGCGTCAACTTGCGATACATCCTATTCAGGAACCTCTTCAAGTAGTCTTATGTAAGACATCACTCCGTATCTTTAGATACAATTAATATGATCCTGGTATGAAGAGCATATGCTCTAGACAAGCATCTTGTCAAACAAATGGGTGGCATCTATAAGCCCATCTCCTGCGGAACTCCTTCCCTACGCAAGCAAATTTCAGGGCATTTCAGTGTCCAATCATCTTCTACCTCTTCAGGTTCAAGAAGATTGAACAGGGGCAGCTGTCATACCCCAAAATTTGCCCTTCATGTTCCATTCACAATGACTCAAGGTTCAAGATTCAATGCCAAAGCTTTGCTCAAACAATCCTCAAGATCCACAGTCAACTGATTCAAACCTGAAGGTCAACTGCAATCAAAGCATGATTCAAACTATGATCATTGGTCAACATCTAGTATGTGAAGTACAACCATCATTTGATCAAAGATTGATCATGATTCCATTAATAGAAACTCAGAGATGAACAAATACACAAAGGTTCAAATTAGGGTTTCTTAGGAGAAAGTCAACCCAACTTTGACTGGGCATAACTTTCACATGGAACATCAAAAATTCCCCACTCAAAGCCTATTTTGAAGGAAATTGGATTCTCTACAACTTTGTGTCTCACAAGCCAAGGCCAAAAATGCTTCATTTAAGAGATACAAGGCAAAAGATTACAGGTCATTTTCAGGCATCCTTCAAAAGCAGTTTTTTCCCAAAGAGGATATGATCAAGATAAGAGCTTCAAATGGAAAATATGTTCCAAAGTGGCTTGTAGAGGACCTCTTGAGGTTTCTGAAAAGTATTGGAACTCCCTCATAGCTTAAAAATTGAAGGAGATATGCTTGATCAAAGTTAGGTAATTTAGGAGGACCAAATGTGAAATAAAGGAGGTCCAATTTGAATTTCTTGCAAGTGGGCCTATATTTTATGACCCAAACTTGATTCATAAGGGATCCAAACAACATGCCACGAATTTCACCTTTTTTATCTAAATTATACAATTTTATTTCATTTTTTAATGATTTAAAATAGTTTAATTAAGTAGAAAATCAAATATTTGGTTAAATATATGCATAGGGATTGGTTTTAATCAGCATTTAAGGCAAAATATAATACAATTTCGTGCATATTGATTGGAGAAGGAAATTAATACAAATTGGGCCAAATATAGTAGCTTAAAATGCAAGAAATAAAATCAATTTCTCAAATTAGGAAGATTGGATTTAAGTGAGGTTTTGGACAAAGATTTACCCTAATTCTACTCTCCTATAAGTATACAACAGAAGCCAATGGACTAGGGGTCGAAAAAGCTGCAGAGAAGAGAACTTGCAAGAACACAAAATTCTCCAAGAAACTCAAGATCGGTTTCAGGGAATTAAGGCGTTTCATTCCAGTTTGAAAGTGGCAATAGCTTCGTTGAGGGATTAGGAACGTGTCTGGAGACTCGCGCGTCATCAACACCCCCAGAAATCTCTCCATTTAACTCAGGTAGGTCGTTTCAAAAACTCACTCGATCTGAATGAATCATGCATCTATGTTGAAAATTGATTGCATATTTAGGTTTGTTTTGATGTTGTGAACGTTTCTGGATTGCTGGTTGGGAGTCTATGTGTTTGAAACGTGATTTGCCATTAGAGTCAGTTTTGAGTTTTTAGGGTTCGATTTAGGGTTTTCTTTTAGAGGTAAAATTAGGCCAAATCAATGGTGTGGTTAGATTCGTATGGTGAAAACAAGCAGGTCTAGGGGGTCGCGCCTAATTTATTCATGCACATACGCTGTTCGCTATTTTCGTGTTCTTATGTTTGCTATGAGAAATTCGTAGCTGAGTCGTAGCTAAATTTGCAGAGGTTTATGAGTCTGGGGTGGAAGACGAGTGTGTGTCCTTGCGTGGTTGGCTGTTTTGAATTTACGCGCGCGTTTCTAGTGTCACGTGGTAATTGTTTAATATCTGTCTATAAGAGCGTTTGATAAACGCATACGAGATCTGGTTCAGTTGGCAAAAAAAAGAGAGCATGTCACCCCAGGGGCAAGGGTTCGATACCCAGCTCCAACATATTTATTTTGTTGAACTTTTCTCCTTTGATTCAGTGCGCCCTAAGGATTGGTCACCATCATAGACCCTCAGATCTCATCCTTTAATTTTCCACTAATTCAGATCCCACGCCCCTGATTGATTCACCAAGCCATGGGCCCTATTAACCACCACACTGAATAAAACCTTAATTAAAACTTAATAAAATCTAATTATTTTATTTTCTTGTAATTAAAATATTAGTTTTAATAATTAATAATTATATTAAAATTATTTTTTTAAATAAAATAAAAAAAACATGACATATATATTAAATATTTTTAATTTGTTATTTGCGCCGATTAAATCGATTAATCGCTGTGATTAACAATAAAAATAATTAAAATACCATTTTAGTCAAAATAAAAATCAAGCTATATTCGATTAAATGGCTGCAATCATCTTATTGATTGTGGTGATTAATCCTGCCTCGTTCTATAATTAATTTGTTATTATTTGTAATCGAATCAATCGGTTGTGAGGGGTAACAATACGAAATAAAATGCATAAAAAATAATAAAACACAATAATTCATTATTAGTGATAATCGAATTAATCGATTTGAATTGGTAACGATGCAAATCCTTAATCTTTTAACTATGGTGATCAAACCTATTGATCATTGTGGTTAATTGTGCCAAATCAGGGTTGTACGCCCAGAACATCTAAAACAACTTCAAAACATTTTTTCAAACTTCAAACTCCAAATACAGATTTTTATCTACGATAGGCTATTCAAAGCCTTCAAACCTTCAAATCAAATTTCAAACCTTAAGGGCGTACAACCCGTCCCCCGAACTACGTTGACTCTGATTCTCCATAAGGAGATACGTAGGCACTTGGCAACAAGGCGAGTCCCCCTCTTCCAAACTCTAATCATGTTCAAATAAATAGCCTTTAACTCTATTTACTGTCTGTCATCTTTCTTTATCTTTTGCCATAAACCTTTATCTTTGAGATGTTAGCCTTTAGGAAAGGGTTGAGGGTGCCTAACACCTTCCCTCGACCTGAATATAGTATCTTACCCTGATCTCTTAACTGCACAAGGTTTCCTATTCGCCTTGGTAGAATAGGTGGCGGCTCTCTAAGTTATAATTTTTAAGGCAGGTTGCTACAGCTGGCGACTCTGCTGGAGATAACTATTTCGGTGAATTACTATGCTCCTATAGGTTTTAGGTTTTGGCAGGGTTTAGGTTTGGCAACCTTTTAGGGTTTGGCTAACGCGCCTTTTTCAGGGTTTACAATTATTTTTTTTTTAAAAATTGTTTATTCATTTTTGTCTAAAAATATTTAATTATTTATAATATGTTTATATTTAACTATCTATGTGAATATATTTATATTTTTGTTAACTATTATATTTTTATATACTGCTGGATATATTATGTAGTGTTAAAACCCTAAGTGTGGGAGTTAACTTTGAGACCAAAAGGGGACATGAATCGCCTTACGAGTCTCACTGATAACTCCACTCGGAGTGGGTTAGGTATTTGGAAAGGTCCGAAACGAAGCTTGACTTTGTGGAGGGCTGGACTGGATACTTAGCTGATCTCTCCGGGAACCTACCCCAAAAATTCGAACCTCATGGATAAAATGAGTTGTTCCAAAATCCGAAGAGACAAAAAGTCTCGGAGGCTACGAACGACCCCATGAGACCTTCTAGAACCCCCCTATTAAAAGGTTGGCTCCCAAGAGCCGCTACGTCGAACCTATGAACTTATATGATTTGTGCTATATGTATATATTGTGTTAATCATTATTTTTATTATTTCTTTTTTCATTCGTCATACATCATGTGCATTCTTGCATCATATTTTATTCAAAAAAAAAAAAAGAAAAAAGGATATCATACATATCATGCATGGCATACACATCATTTTCATGACATTAAGAGAAGATTCCTCTTCTATCTCCAGAGCAAGGGACCATTGGGAAGGATAACCTCACATCCCGACCATACTATCCAACAAGATTTCAGCAGAAGAAATCAATGGATCAGTTGGAACAGAATCAAGCCGCCCTTCGTGAGGAAGTAGATCAACTGAAGGTCAGCGTGGAAGAGGTTAAAGGAGGTATGGCTCAAATAGTTGTCTTTGGTTACAGTGAATTCCGGTAAACAACCGCTAGTCCTCCAAACTATAAATATACTTTGGTTACTCGCAGGATCGACTAGATTGATCCTAGGACATAGTCAAATAGTTGTCTTTCGAGATAATTTGGTTCATGTTTGTTGGTCTTTTGCTTCGAAAACTTGTTTATGGTATGAACAAAGAAATAACTTGCGAAATAAACTAACAAAGTACACAACTTAATAATAAACTAGTTATGAACGTGAATATAACTATGACGAAAGTGTAAAAGAAACGTAAATTTCAGAAATGTAAAGTACAAGAATGTAAAGACTTATCTAAGAAAATAAAGAAAACTGGATTTAAAGGAAAGACTAGGCGAAAAAGTAAAGGAAATTTAAAGACACTTTGATTCTGTAAATAGAAATACAAACATATTACAAGTGTGGTGTCATACGTACATTTCTCAGCAAACTATTTCTCTTAACACTTGATACTTGAGTGATTTGTACAAAATGAACACCCTGGATCCTGATACTAAGACCCTTATTTATACTAATTCGACCCTAACGGTCCTACGCTACCGAAATGCCACGTTGCTCACATGCATGCGTTTCGAATCCCTGGGGCGCCATCTGACCTCGTCGGTTTATACAGAATATTTCGAATTTCAAATCCTCCCGCCTGAATCCTCTTTCGATACGTGGCAACGTGATATTTAGTGAGAATGCAACGAAATACTACAAGCTTCAGTACCCTTGTATTTCGAAAAACGTTTAAGTCTCGAAGATAACTTATCTCAATTCAGCTTCGATTTCAATCCTCTTCACCATAAATAACATTCTCGGGAATGGCCATAAAAAAGCCATTTATTCTCAGGAATGGCCATTGAAAGCCATTTTTTCTTCGAACTCTAATTCTCCGAGAAACATATTTTTCAATCGAAATCTCCAGCTAACACATCTGGACAGCAATTGTTAATGGTCCTTTTAAAATTACCATAACAAATGCAGCTGGTGCTGTTGTTCCTAAACCAGAAACTAGTTGGGATGCTGAAGATGAAAAGAAATATGGATACGATTGGAAAGCGAGAAATATTCTAATCTCAGCTCTAGGAGTTGATGAATACTTTCGTGTTTCCCATTGTAAATCTACTAAGGCTATGTGGGACACATTGCAAGTTGCACATGAGGGCACGAATGATGTCAAACTAGCTAGAATGAACACGTTAACTCAAGAGTTCGAACTCTTTCATATGGAAAGGGGTGAATCCATTGAAAATTTGCAAAAGAGATTCGTACATCTTATAAATCGTTTAAATTCTCTTGATAGACCTGTTTCCAATGCAAAAACTACTAACAAAATCTTAAGATGTTTAAACAGGGAATGGCAACCCAAGGTTACAGCTATAAAGGAAGCAAATGATCTAAATATCTTAGAAATCACTACTCTATTTGGTAAACTTGAAGAACATGAGCAACACCTAAAATGCCTTGACATGCATGAGAAAAAGGTAAAGAAGGATAAGAACATGGAGAAAGAGGTAGAAAAGAAGTCAATAGCTCTAAAGGCTTCAAGCTCCAAGACCTCAAAGCAAGAGCAAGAGGATAGTGATACAAGTGATGAGGAAGACTCGGATGATGAGGAAATGGGACTGTTTGTGCGAAGATATAACAAATACATAAGGAAAAATGGAGAAAAACACTCTGACAAAAGCTTGATTAACTATAGTAAGCAATTCAACAAGTCCAAACAAGATGATAACAACAAAGGAAAATCCAAAGGACCTTGTTTCAATTGCGGCAAAGTTGGTCATTACAAACCGGATTGTCCATACCTCAAGAAGGAGAAAGACAAGAATCAAAGCAAAGGTCACAACAAGCCTAGAAGAGCTTATATAGCATGGGAAAGTGATTCCTCAAGTGAAGACTCATCAAGCGATGAAGAAGAATCGACAAACTTATGTCTTATGGCTCATCAACACAAAAAAAGAAACGTGTAAGTCATCTTAAACCTGAACTTGTAGATAAGGTATCTCATGCTCAATTAAAGTTAGCTTTTGAAGAACTACATAGAGATGCAATTGAAGCTTTCAAACTTTTGGCCTCAAATAAGAAATTTTTTTCATACCTTGAATCAAAAGTTGAGAAGACCGAAAAGGATATGGAAGCTTTAAAACAATTTATGTTAGATATTCAGAAGAATAAAATTGAGGAAGATCCTCCATCATGGTTTGGTTGTGAGACATGTCACATTTGGAAAAAATAAGTGAGAGATCTAAAGGCCAAATTAGATAAGTCTCTACAACCAAAAGTGACTTTTGCGGTTGATCCTAATAAGTTCAAAAGATCGTATACTCCTTTATATAGCAAATACACTTTTATACCAAAAGTATCAACTAGCAAAACAGCATATTCTCATCATATTACTTGTCACTATTGTTGCAAAAAGGGACACACCATTGAAAAATACAAATTTAGGAGGATTCTAGTTCCTAAAGGAGTATTTCAATGGTTGCCTAAGTGCAACAATTTATGTACTCACTACCAAGGACCCAATGAAAATTGGGGACCTTCCACTCTAAATTAATTTTGCAGGAAAAGTGTCTTGACATTTCCGAAAGGTTGTGGTTCCTTGATAGCGGATGTTCAAGACACATGACAGGAGACATATCACTTTTTGTTGAGATTCATGCAAAGAAGAAGGGGTATGTCACCTATGGAGACAACAATCGGGGAGCTATACTTGGTAAAGGAAGTGTAGGTAACCCATCTACCACAACCATATATGATGTTTTACTAGTAGAAGGTCTTAAACATAATCTCTTAAGTATTAGTAAATTGTGTGACAAAGACTTCAAAGTAACTTTCATAAATTCTGGTTGCACAATTGAACATATCAAGAAAAGAGACATTGTGTTTAATGGCATAAGAGTAAACAACATTTATATGCTAAACTTGGACGAAGTTTCTAAGTCAAATGCCAAGTGTCTCATTGCCTTAGGCGAAGACTCATGGCTTTGGCATAGACGCCTTGCCCACATAAACTTTGACTTACTTAATAAGGTTGTCACAAAAGATTTAGTGATCGGCTTGCCAAAAATAAAGTTTTCAAAAGATCATCTATGTGATGCATGTCAAAAGGGGAAACAAACAAAAATCTCTTTTAAATCAAAAAATGTGGTTTCAACATCACGACCCCTTGAACTCCTTCACATGGATCTCTTTGGCCCTTCAAGGACTAAAAGCATAGGTGGAAACATCTATGGTTTTGTCATTGTCGATGATTACTCTAGATTTTGTTGGACAATCTTCCTACCTAGTAAGGATCAAACTTTTCCAGCATTTACTCAATTTGCAAGGTTATGTCAAAACAAAATGAACACCAAAATAGTTGCAATCCGTAGTGACCACGATGGAGAATTTGAAAATTATCATTTTGAAAAATACTGTGATAAACATGGAATTGAACACAACTTTACAGCTCCTAGAACACCACAACAAAATGGGGTGGTCGAACGTAAAAATCGTGTTCTAGAAGAGTTGGCAAGAACAATGCTCAATGAAGGAAGTCTACCCAAATATTTCTAGGCGGATGCTATTAGCACCGCATGTTATGTTTTGAATAGGATACTAATTCGTCCTATACCAAACAAAACAGCATATGAACTATTAAAGGGTAGAAAACCAAATGTGTCACACCTCCACGTATTCGGTTGAAAATGTTATGAGTTAAATAATGGTAAAGATAACCTTGGTAAATTTGATGCTAAAGCGGACGAAGGCATATTTCTTGGTTACTCTCAATCTAGTAAAGCATATAGGATTTACAACAAAAGGCTACTTATAGTTGAAGAGTCAGTTCATGTGTCCTTTGATGAATCTTACTCAAAATGTGTCGAGAAAGGTATATCTTTTGATAGTGCAGGCCGATCTACTGAAGATATGTCAAAGAAAAGGAAGAAGAAAGTGAGATTATCAAAAAGGAAGATGCTAAGGAAGAGAAAGATGAATCTCAAGATAGTGTCGAAAAAGAAAACATCTCAAGCAACAAAGAAATTCCAAAGGCCTGGACAAACGTAAAAGATCATTCAATCGACAACATATTAGGTGACACCTCAAAGGGCGTTACAACACGCTCCAAGATAAGTAACTTTTGTCATAATTTTTCTTTTGTTTCACAAGTTGAGCCGAAAAATGCAAAAGACGCATTACTTGATGAGCATTGGCTAATGACCATGCAAGAAGAATTAAACCAGTTTAAAAGGATTGATGTATGAGACCTTGTCCCTCATCCGGGAGAACATCAAGTAATCGACACTAGATGGGTTTTTTTGTAACAAACTTGATGAAAATGGAGTTATTACTAGAAACAAAGCTATATTAGTAGCTCAAGGCTACAATCAAGAGGAAGGTATTGATTATAAGGAGACTTACGCTCCCGTAGCACGTCTTAAGGCAATTCGTCTCTTACTTGCTTTTGCTTGCTCAAAAGACTTTAAGCTTTTTCAAATGGATGTTAAAAGTGCTTTTCTAAATGGTTATATTAATGAAGAGGTCTATGTAGCTCAACCACCCGGTTTTGAAAATTACGAGTATCCAACACATGTTTACAAGTTGAAACGTGCTTTATACGGTCTCAAACAAGCCCCTAGGGCTTGGTATGAACACTTAAGAAAATTTCTACTTAGTCAAGGATACTCTAGGGGTAAAGTTGACACTACTCTCTTCATTAAAAGAAAAGAAAAAGATATACTTCTGGTTCAAGTTTATGTAGATGATATAATATTTGGGTCAACTAATGCAAAACTTGACAAAGAATTTTCTAAGCTTATGCAGAGTGAATTTGAGATGAGCCTCATGGGGGAATTGAACTTCTTCCTTGGCCTACAAATCAAGCAGCTCAGTCATGGAACTTTCGTTAGCCAAACTAAATATTGCACAGAATTGCTAAAGAGATTTGGGATGAGTGAGGCAAAGGAAATTGACACACCTATGGCAACAAATGGTAACCTAGACAAGGGTCAAAATGGTAAAGAAGTTGATGTGAAATTATACCGAGGCATGATAGGCTCTCTATTGTATCTCACGGCCTCAAGACCGGACATTATGTTTAGCGTATGTATGTGTGCGAGATACCAATCGTGCCCAAAGGAATCACATCTAAAGGCCGTAAAAAGAATTCTACGATATCTCCGTGGAACTACCACATATGGTTTATGGTATCCTAAGGGAAATGAATGCTACTTGGTGGGATTCACCGACTCCAAATTTGCTGGATGCAAATCTAATATAAAAAGCACCAGTGGCACATGTCATCTATTCTCAAATTCATTGATAAGTTGGCACAGCAAGAAACAAGTATCAGTCGCGTTATCTACAGCTAAAGCAGAATATGTAGCTGCCGGAAGTTGCTGTGCACAGATATTGTGGCTCAAATAGAAACTTATTGATTTTGGCATCAAGCTTGATCGAATACCTATCATGTGTGACAACACAAGCGCCATCAACTTAAGCAAGAATCTTGTTCTACATTCACGAACCAAGCACATCGAAATAAGGCATCACTTCTTAAGAGATCATGTAGAAAAAAGGGGAAGTTGTGTTTGAACGTGTTGAGAGCAAGAAGCAATTAACGGACATCTTCACTAAACCTCTTGCAACCGAGCCTTTCTTCAACATTCACAGAGAATTAGGGATATTGGATATCTCTAATTTGAGCTAAATATGGTTTTGTTTATCTAATTATTTTAAATTCTATCTATTGATTATGTTTAAGCTAACATCTCTCTTAGTGTGAAGGTAGTACGCAACCAGTCAAGGATCGTGCTACATTGACAAAAGGAACATACTTTACCTTATATCATGATGACAAGATATCTGAAAATCGAGAAAGCGGTAACATGTTTGTTGTTCACTTCCAAAAATATTATTGATTCTGTAATATGCAATCAATTGACATGTTTATAGTGACCTCATATATGCTTCTCAATATTTCTCATTTACATATAGATTGCTCGTCATTAAGCATAATGTGTCAAGTTTAAGCATACATATGGTAGTTTAAGCATACATATGGTAGATTAGGCATACATTTTCCATTCCTGATAAATTTGTTGCATTTCATGCATTTGGAATTAGTTTGAGTCAACCCAACCCAGCATTACGTCGACCTACTGAAGCTGTTTCCTAAAAATAAGAAAATTACTGCCAGTTACGTCGACCTAGCTTGTCTTTAGGTCGACCTACTCTGCTCTCTTTTAAAAGTCACAGCCACTGCTTCATTTAGGTCGACACAACTCTTATTTAGGCCGACCCACTGCGACTTAAATTCCCAAATTTGGGCTTTTAGGTCGACCCGGCCCATGAATCTTTCATATACATTCATTCATTCTCACATCTCCTCTCTCTCAAACATATCCTCTCTACGGCAACCCTAAAATTGCCAGCATCAAATCTCTCAAATCCTCAACATCTTCACTCAATTCATCTCAACAATGCCTCCAAAGTCCAGAAAAGGAAAAGAAATCGCGACCGGCTCCTCATCTCGACCGGTAAGTGCTCTCGCTCTTGTTCATCCAGATTGTAAGGCTGTTTTTGAGAAATGGCATATGAAAAGGAAAATTATTAAGCAGTATACGTACAACCCTAAGGTAACTGACCGTATGAACATTCCTGAAATTACTACTCTAGCTCAACATCAAAACATTCATCCACTGTTGGAATGTGATACCCCATATAATGAGGATACTGTTTGTGCTTTCTATGCCGGTTTACAAAAGGGTGATGGCTGTTACTTTTGGTTTAAGATGGGCTCACGCTCAAACTTCGTTAATGAACAAGTGTGGATGAGCATTTTTAGTCTCACAATAACAGGTGATGAGTTTCGTATAGAGGATGGTGATTTTCCCGCAAACTATGATCATATGGCTTACATGCGATCAATTCTCAAGGACCCAACTGTTCTTGACAAACCAAATGAAACTATCACAGTAGGGCATTTAAAGAGAAATCCTAGGCTACTCAATTGGATTATCTCCCGTATCATTCGACCACGGTCGGGTGGATACTCTAGGATTGAACGGAATGAGATTGTTTTGATGTATTTATTGGAAAATAGGACTCGTGTGCACTGGCCATACTTCCTAGCCACCAAATTCTATGAAATCAAGCAGAAAACCACTGCCCTATGCTATGACTCTATAATTCAGAAAATTGTAAACCACTTCGGTATGCAAATTGATGGGCTGACATACACCAGGATCAAACATCCTCAAGAATTCTCTCAAACCACTTTGACTCTTATGGGCTATCATTGGGATCCAAATAGGAAAGCATACTACCTCATACAGAAGGGGACTGGAAAAATCATCTACAACTATGATGATCCTGCTGAATTTGGTCCACAAGGAGGAAATGAAAAGGAAGAACATGAATTTGACATGCCTATTGATGATGATCATGTCATGGAATATGTTCCTTAAGATGTCAACTCAAATTGGCAATATGTACCACCTCAAGAAGAGGAAATTCCTTGGGGGTATACAGCTCTGCCGCAATCGGATCAATCGAATATCATCTCCATGCTAGAAAATATGCAGCTTCTTCAACAACAACACTTTGAGGCACAACAACTCCAGTTTCAGAATATGCAACAAGTTCAACAGGAACGCTACAATGAGCAACAACTTCAGTATGAAAATCTGCATCGCTTAGCTCAAGAGCACAAAAGTGATTTTGAAACCTTTGCCTCAACTCTCACTGAAAGACAGAACCGGTTTGAAGAAACGTCAAACAACAGGCATGCTAATCTGAGTCAAAACTTCAACATCCTCAACAGAACCGTTCTTGAACTACTTGAGCAGATTGAAGAGGATAGACCTCAAGGTTTTCAGTGAGGAAGAGGTGGCCGTTACCATGGGCGAGGAAGACGTTAGGGGACATTGCATTCCATTAGTTCATGGCACTGCATTTCATATCACATTACTCTTATGCTTGCTTAATCATATTTCATTCAGTTGTTTTGTAATCGTGACATGTTTTAAACTTGAATCTTATGTTTATTCTACTATCGTAGTATGTTAATTGTTATCTTGTTATCATTATTCTGTGCGTTTTCTCCTATTACCTTCTTTGTTTCATTTTTGATGTTGTCAAAGGGGGAGTATATAAGAGAGTATGAGTCTACGGGGGAGCTTACGCATTCAAGTACGGGGGAGCTTACGCATTCAAGTACGAGGGAGCTTACGTTATTCAACCAATGTTTGCCATCATCAAAAAGGGGGAGTATGTAAGTACAAGCCTACACTCATCAAGAAGTTTTCGATTCATGGCAAACATCATAGTTGAACAAATATCAAGCCACAAGTGAATGACATAAGGAAAAGTAGGATTTTGGCACTCTAAGGCATTTTAGGTCGACTCACCACAAGCCTAGGTCGACCTAGAAGCTTAGGTCGACTCACCACATTCATTTATCAGGTGGTACCACATGCATTTGCATTGAGTCGCTTTGAAGTCTCATGTGTCGATGTGAATTGCGTTGGTGTGTTTATGTGTTATTTGTGTGAATGGTACTTTCGTGATAATGATGATTTGATTACTTGGTATTTTGAATCTATTGAGTTATGTCGTATATGTAAACATGTGATATGTATTTGAAAAATGTTGAATACATGTATGTTTGAAGTGTGATGAATTCTTTTGTTGTATTTTGTCATACATTGCTTATTATTATTATTATTATTATTATTATTATTACTGTTATTATTATTATTATAATTATTATTATTGTTGTTGTTGTTGTTATTATTATTATATATTTCTCTAATGATATGAATTCTCACCCTTCTGTTGGAATGATGTTTTGTACGACATCGCTCAGGTACCGAGAAGTAGAGGTGCTTTGCTTGTAAGGATTAGTAGTGGAGCTATTCCTTTATTTATTCGTTTAGTATTTTTGGGTTTTGAGTCGTGCTCCAATTATGTAACACTGGGGAACGTTGTTGATTCATATTTTTGAAGGATACCTTGTATTCCTTTCTATTGTGTTATTTTAATAAAATTATATGATGTTTGGCCATTATGCCTAAGTTTTAATGAAGTGAAATTATTATGAGACAATAATGTGTTTTGTAAGATCGAATGTGAATCTGCTGCGAAAGTGCATGTGTTGGAATTATAGAAACATGAATTATATATAAAGTGTTATTGAGCATAACAGGTGTTTACGCTTTTTGAATTATGTGTAACACCCTTGAATTAATACGCATGATATCTTACTATGATTTATGTTATATTTTCCGCGGGGTTTAGATGGGTGTTACACTCGGCTTCTTCATAGGGAAGGGGTGCGGGTGCTAAGACCGCCCGTGTCATCTGACACAGCCCAACTATGTTTGCCACAAGTTTTGCGTACTAGGGGACTCCTTTTTTTTTTTTTTTGCATTTTTAGGTCCTCTTTCGTTTCACTTTGACTTTTGACACTCCTTATTACCTGAAAACATAAAATAATACCAGAAAGCAGTAAAAGAGGAATAAAACAAGGAAATAAGCATAAGGACTACACATAAGAACACACAATAAGCAGTATAAATACCACTTATCACCATCCATCTTTGCTACTACAAAACCTCTAGTGGTGACTTCCCCTAGAGACGCAAAGGTCCTCATCGGGTTAAAAGCGATCACATATAAAAGTCCCATAGTAGGTCTTATGATAAAAATGTTTCGAGGCCTTCAGCTATGATTGTTGGAGAAGGCTCCTAGAATAGGGGATCAAACAAAGAAACTTTATTTGATGAATCACCCCCCAAGAGACCACGTATAGAGGGCTTGGCTAGGATAGGTCAACCTCGAAGGAAGCTTCTATGCTCCATCGTGTTCCAAATTTACATTTTCCCTTGTTAACCCTAGGCCTACAACTGTTAGGGAAACCTTAACCTCATAATTTAGAAGAGGATTATACCTATTTTACTAGTAAGGCAAAGATGACTCGCTAGGAGGACATTACAGAATATCTTATGAGATGCGTAATGAATGCTCTTTTTTGTCTTTTGATTCGTAGTAAGGGATACGTTCTACCCGCTAGGAATCTCCAAAAGGAGAAAAACTACTATGAGAACGTCTTGGTTACGTTCTTCTTAAGAGGATTAAGCTCCTTCATGAACTCACCAAGTTAGGAAATATTTTGAAAGAAGTAGGTGATAAGGTGCAGAAGTATGTACCTTCCTCTACTTTAAACAAGAAGGCAAAGGGATTAACTTTGATGATAAAAGAAAAGGAGGTAGTCTTGAATGGGGTGCGTAAGACGTTATTTGATACAAAACCTCTTTGGCCAATATCAATGAGACTCTTGATTCTTCTCACAAGATAACATGGGAATTGTAGAAGGCTCTTCCCAAGCGCACAAGGATTTGAAAGCAACTCAGGAGAAATTGTAGGAGGTCGATTCTAAAAAGTTATATGTGAATAAACAATTTATGAATTCCATTATGACAAGTTATTGCATTATGTCTGCTTCCTTGATAATGCCTTAAAGCATGTGGAGTTCTTCAATCCCAAGGTTAAGATCTCAAGGGACTAGATCCACGTCGAGCCGGAGATAATGAACGACAAGGTGATCATTCTCAACGAATAGAATGTCCCATTTCTTTTGATTTTTCAATTATTTTTGTTTTTTATTTTCCAATTGGTTGTCTTGGGCATTTTTCACCTTGTAAGACTAATGTTGACTTATTACTCATTCGTAAGGGTATTGACAATGAATGAAATGTTCCTATTTCTTTTTTGTATAAACCTTCTTTGTTTTGGGCATTAATGAAAATGATTTATTTTCCGTCATGGATGAAGCACATGATTTTTCATACCTGATTCCCTTTTTGAGACAGTGAGGACTCTTCGCGAGCTACATCATGATATTTGTTCCCGATCACCTCAATGTCATTGTTTTGGGGTCGGTGCCCTTGATTCCTAATATTTGTGGTGGTAGTAATGCCCAATTGATTTACTAGATGTCCTTGAGGAGTGTGCTTGTTCAAGGGTGTGCTCCTCTTCCCTACCCCAAGTGAAAAATTAGTTCGAGGCCGATGTGATAAAGAGCTTTACTTCTCGCGCTTTGTAGTGGTTAGCTAGCAAGACGATGAGTCTGGATAACCACCTTTGTGTTTGTGGTTTCGATGTCCTTGATCGGGCAACTTTCTTGCACTTGGGGTTTTATAGTTTTAGTCACACATTACCTCCGTGATTAGGAAAGCCTTCATATTTGATCGGTTTTATTAAATTGTTTGTCCAGTCCAGAACATATTCAATAATTTTTCGATAAAAAAGCATTTCACAAATTATGCCAGGAATCTCATGAACTTCTATTCTTCTAAGTGCAACGATACAACACCATTTGCATTGATGAACTTCTAATCTTCTAACTGTAGTGATGCAACACCGATTGCGTGGATGGAAACCTATTTTGTGATGGAGTGATGCAACATCTACTGCGTTGATAGAAACCTATTTTGTGAAGATCAGTTTAACATAGAAAGCATGATGAGAATGACCCTGTTGGTTAGAACATTATAAACATGCCTTATGACATGAACGTATATGCTTATATACAAATATAAAACCATAGTAAGTCGCCAAGCATATATAGTATAATAAAACAAAATCAATTATTAATTAGTTCATTGTGAAAACATTTGTTTAAAAATATTTGTGAAAAACATTTAGCTATTTAAGTGTTTATAAGCTCAACCACTTGAACTATATCTTATAGTAAATATTAAAACTTTATTTGGATATGAAAATTATTTGTGTTTATGCGTAAACTTATGTAAAACTCTATTTTGTTCTTAGAACGATAGAATGTTGATTAGTTAGTTTTTTAGAGGGCTAAATTGATAAAAGTATATTTGATGTTATATATAGTTAATTACTTTTTCCTATATTACTTTAGGGGACATTTTGAATTTTAACCAATAATAATGAGACTTATTTTAACATTTATAATAATAATAATAATAATAATAATAATAATAATAATAATAATAATAAATTTGATGGAACTATTCAACTTTAAAGAATAATTTGAAAACTAAATAGGTTAATATTGCAATAAAAAGACTGCCACGGTGGAGAAATATTTTGAGATGAATAGCAAGTATTTTATAGAAAGTAATTTAGTGTTTGATTTATCAAAAAAATTAGTTTGCACAAAGAAAATGATTAAATAATTTTACTTACCAAATACAAATCCCTTCTTCTTTTCATTGTAAAATCTCATTAAAAAAAAACCAAATTGTTAAAAACATTAGATTACTTTTTATTTTCAATTTTATAAAAATAGATAAAATTTTAAAATAAATATCTCAACCTTCGGTTAAACTATCATACTCTCTTGGCATACTTGAAAAAAAATTAAAATGAAAAAAAGTAATCCTTAAACATGTTAAAGATGAATTGAAAGTTTTCAATAAAATATCCAATATAAAATATTGATTAATTTTAATTATATATATATATATATATATATATATATATATATATATATATATATATATATATATATATATATATATATATTTAGAGAGGGGATCTTGAAATCTGACAGAAAAAATACCTAGTGAAAAATATTCACTAAAGTCACAAATGGCATATAAGTTTATGTGTTGAAGCTTCCTCTCATGATATATTTGTAAAATTTATAATTTATTCAATATTTGTTAGGATTCTCGGTAGTTAAGATTTTTAGGCCTAAGTATGGGTAATTATTATTTTTAAATCTTGTAACTGAATTGACCCTCCACAAGCTTAAGTATTTTATTAATATTCCTTTAATCTTATATGTTTTAAATGTCTTTTACTTTTTGATTAACCGGTACCGCAAGTTCATAGTAGTATATAACAAGGTTTTAAAAAATGGTTGCGTAAAAGTTTTTGTGATTTCGGTCGGTATAGGTGTATTGCGGTCGTCGCAGTGTGAATTAACCACAATCTGTTCATCAATATAAAAAACGGTGATAACGGTATCAGTTTCGGCATCTTCCATAACCGTTTTATCGCGGCCATTTTCGCGGTCGCGGACCGTTTTTTAATACTCTGGTATATAATATATAAATAGTCATCAAATAAAATAAAAGAGATGAAAAATAACCTTACAATAGGGTGTTAAATAAAATCACGACGGTGATTTTGATTCAACCAAAAATCTCCTTCTATCGAAAAAAAACAAGTTTAACATAAAATCATTACCAATTTACCATAAGCAAAAACATTAACATAAAATTTTCTCATTAACCTAAAACAAATATTGAAACAAAAATATGACATTCTTACTCAGCTAGCAAAGAAAATAAAATAAAAAGGAGAATATTTCCAATATTATGTATATCACTCTTTAATTACCAATTTACTATTATTCATTTTATATCTATAGTTTAAATTTTAAAAGTATCATCATTTTCTTTGAATCATGTCTAAATTTATATTTGCGTAAATGAATATTAATACCAGTATATAGCATCTTTGAGTACCCTATTCCGAATAGTCCTAGTCATTAATGTCAAAATATCACAAAATTAACAATTTCATCTAAATTAATGAAACAAATCACAAAATGTCAAAATATTTCATTTTTTTTCTTATAAATATGCCAAACTTTCCAAACAAACTCAAAAATAAACAAAATTTATGGAACAGAGCAGTGTTGTTTCAGTTTCTACTACTCTCAAACAAGATTCAATTTTGAAATTACTCAAGCAAAGAAAGGGGATATCTAATTTTGAAGTTACTCAAGCAAAGAAGGGGAAAAAGAGAAGAACCCATTATTTCAAAGCTCAAAGTTAACTGTTTGACAAAATGGGTAAGAGATAACAAAATCATTTGTAAAAAGGGACAAAAACATTTGAATCAGGTGAATGAGAAGAGAAAAGAAATGGTGGTTCTGTTAGATTTCTGAGTTACAACAAGGATCACTGTATTGGAGGCAGGCCGACGGCAAAGACGGTGTTACGGTGGTGTTGTTTGGCGGAGGGAGTAAGAGAAAGAGACAAAGGGAGTAAACCCTTTTCCTCAAACTACAATCTCTCTTTCTGCAATCTGCAAACCCTTTTCTTTTCTTTTTTTTAAGAAAAAAATTGTTTTTCTTTTAAACATATGTGGGCTAAAAAAATGCATTGGGCCCGAGCCTGGGCAAGTGCCCACCCTGGCCGGACCCTAGCGTCGCCTATGCTTCTTGGGATAAATTTACTCTTAGCTCAATAGTTTTTAAATAAACCAATAAAAAACTGTTACTCTTTTGTTTAGCTGAAACTTAACTCAAACCCAAGAATCATACGTAGTCTTTAAGTTCGGTATTCAAGAGTTCCCTATATTACTACTTATAGGACTCAGTATACTTGCTAAATTTACAACAAATTCATTATAGTTTTGTCCCAATTAATTTTTCTATAAAGTTGTTAACAAAGCAAATCCTTCGTAAAAATATATTGTATTCAATTTCTTTCACTAGATTTTTCCAATATGTTTTCTCTATCATCAACAAAGATAAAAGAAAGAGTGTTACGAATAAATATATATTATGGATATGCAATGTTTTGTCTCCCTAAACTTGCTACTAGTAAATATATGTTAACTTCTTTTTCTTAGAACTTGTAACCATAAAGTTGATGAAAATAATTGAGTAATTGAGTATGGAGAGGAATAGAGTGAGAAAGTAAAATTGATGATGAAAAATATTTTGGTTAATGTTAAATTTTATAAATTTACTATAATTAATTATTAAATAAAATATAATTATTATATCAATTATAGATTTGATTAAGAGTTTATATCGCGACAAACATCATCACGAAACATCACGAATCGTTGTAACACTCCTATCTTTTATCTTTCTCTTATTATTTTATCCATTTCATAATAAGTCTTTTATCATTCTCATTCTCATCCATTTCCTTTCGAACTCATAATTTTTACCCTTATTATTTCTCTTGTGCAAAACTTCTCTGATTCATTTTTTATTCCAATTATAAATTCTCTTCAATCTTTCATTTTATCTTATTTTCACTAAACATTAATGGAAGTATAAAGCTTATGATTAGGGATAATAATTTGACCCACCCCCAGTAGGCATTCACAAAAATACCCACACTGGGTAGGGTAAAAATCCACAAAAATGAATACGGACAAGAGTTTAGATAATTACCTACTAAAATAAGCGAGTATGGATGCATGCACAAACACCTTAGTACCCAACCTGATACAACCCCTTTAAGTGAAGGCCCAATTCAAATCATAGAGGAGCCCAATAGCGGTGATGAAGTGGACAGCCCAAAACGTGCAAGGAGAAAAATTAAGAAACCTGCCTGGATAAAAGATTACCATTACTAAATAAGAGTATCAGTAGGAATATGCTTTTGTTTTTACATTTTTCTTCTATTAATTTCATTCCGTAAATTAGGCAAGCTACTGTTATTTTCATTCCATAAACTGTTGATTGTTGGGTAAATTCGGTGCTGTTAGAATGTGAAACGGATGCTTCCTTTCCCAAATTCTCTTTTCTTTTATTTCGTTATTTCTCGAGGAGTTAACACTCACTCGAAGAGTGCTAAAACATGTGATTATTCTGCAGCAGAGTGTATCATTGGCGCTTTCATTATGGATCTCTCTGAAATTATGAGCGCCCTTCTATCCAAATTTGATGCACAATCGGAAGAGTTTCGTGTTCTACTTCGATCCTCACTCGAGTCACACTCTGATTCGGTTCACTCCACTCTCCACAGTCATTTGCGTGAGGTGGATTCTAAGATCTCCTCAATTCATCCAGGAAAGAAGCCTTCCCACTCTGATATTTCTGGTTCTGTAGTGCGATCTATGAAGCTCAGTGTACCAAGATTCGATGGATCAAATCTTACAGATTGGTTGTTTGAGATTCAAGATTTTTTCAATTTTCATGATACTCAAGTGGATTCCTGTCTCCAGATTGTCTCCTTTCATTTGGATGGTCGTGTCGCCGCGTGGTTTCAGTACGCCATGCGCATCAACCTCTTTCCCTCGTGGTCGGTTTTTCTTGATGTTATTCACCACCGCTTCGGTCCTACAGCATATGAAGATGTAGAAGGTGACTTGTCGAAGCTATCCCAAATGGGATCTGTCGCCAATTTTCAAGCTTAGTTTGAAGATTTAATAAATAAGGTTACTGGTTTATCTGAATCCTTGCTTATTAGCTTCTTTATGACTGGTCTCAAACGCAATCTGCGCCGAGAATTACAATTTCATCGTCCTCCGACGTTAATGGAGACATTTGCAATGTCCAGGGCTTATGAAGCTCGTTTAGATGACAACCCAACACAGAGTAAAAGTTGTCCTCGGAGTCTAAATTCTGTTGTTAACCCAAATACTTCAACACAAATACATAACTCGACTCACAACACTAATTATTCACCTAAACCAAACTCCCTACCGCCACTCTTACCCACCTCTACACCGACAATCTCTGTTCACAACATACCACCATCGGAACTCCAGGATCGCCGCACTAAGGGTTTATGCTTTAAATGTGACGAGAAGTGGAATCCATCTCATCATTGTCGTAGTCGTGTCCTTCTACTTGTTGGGGATGAGGACGACAAAGTGGCAACAGAATCAGAGGATCCAATACATGAGGAAATATCAGGTGACATTTCCAGCCTTCACGCACTCACCAGTCAGTTACAAAGTCATTCTCTGCGTGTTGCAGGGGCATTTCTTCACCACCAATTCCCAATCCTCATTGATAGTGGGAGTACCCACAATTTTTTCAAACCACCCTTGGCGGAACAATTGGGGTTGCCAATGACTCCTTGTGATCGTTTCAGAGTCGCGACTGGGTGTGGTGACTTTTTGGTATGTCAACTATGTTGTACAGCGACTCCTTTAATCATTCATGGTATTACATTTCCTGTTGACCTGTTTGTGATTGTAATTGAAGGTCCAAATGTTGTTCTTGGTTTTCCTTGGCTTCAATCTTTGGGAAAAGTTTCCCATGATTATTCTGCACTTACTATGGAGTTTATTTGGAAGGGTACCCCAGTTACATTGGCGGGGGATCCTAACCTTGCCTCCCAGCCTGTTTCACTATATCAGCTGCAAGCATTGGTGCAACATGAAGATGTTGCTAGTATTTTTGCAGTCACGACAATCCCATCGACGACCTCACCAACCCCTAATAATGACCTTTTCTTTCCCAAAGATTTACCTCAACCCTTGTTGGATCTTTTACACCATTTTGAGAAGATTTTTCTACACCAACAGGCTTACCACTACATAGAATAGTAGAACATCACATTCATTTGGCGGAGGGCACTAAACCTGTGAATGTGAGACCTTATCGATACCCTTACTTCCAAAAGTCATAAATGGAAAAATTGATCTACAATATGCTTGATCAAGGTATCATCATTCCTAGTCATAGTCTGTTTTCTTCACCGGTGTTGCTAATGCAAAAAAAAGATGGGTCATGGCGTTTTTGCGTGGATTATCGTGCCTTAAACGCAGCTACTGTTAAGGATAAGATCCCTATTCCCACCATAGATGAGCTATTAGATGACCTTGGTGGGGCGACTGTTTTCACTAAGCTGGACCTTTGCTCCGGGTATCACCAGATTTGAGTACATTATCGGGATACCTACAAAACGGCATTTCGCACTCACGAAGGACATTGTGAATTTTTGGTTATGCCCTTTGGCCTCACAAATGCGCCTTCCACTTTCCAAGCGACCATGAATCAGTTGTTTGCTCAGTTTCTTTGACGGTTTGTCATTATTTTTTTGATGACATTTTGGTTTATAGTTCTACCATATCTGACCATTTACAGCATTTGGAACTGGTTTTAACTTGCTTGCTGAACCATTCATTTTATGTGAAATTGTCTAAATACTTGTTTTGTCAAGAATCTATTGATTATCTGGGTCACATTGTGTCCTCTAAAGGTGTTCATGCTGACCCTAATAAAGTGGATGCTGTAACACCCTTCTAAAACCCCCGCGGAATATTAATCAAATTCAGAGTAAAACATAAATAAGGATATTACAACTCCAAAATAATTAAAACCTTAAATCGTATCATGCATTATGAGGAACATCGAACAAATTATTCAATAGTTATGTTAACACAACATAAAATACTTCAAAAAGTGAATACTTAAAACATCTGTAATTGATACCTGTTAGGGGCCAAATAGTACTAATTTTCATATATTGTTTTTGGTCCCTTTAGCCACTTTTTACTCAATAATCACACATTTATTCTTACAATTTAATAATTTTGCAATTTAGTTAGTTTTAGTTCTTTTGAATTGTTATTTCACATGTTTGTTAGTTTTGTAGCGCTTTGATTAGGTTTGAAGCTCATGGAAGCAAAGGGGAATCACTTGAAGGCTTGGACTAGTACAAGAAGAGCTGATGAGGTCAGTTTGCCTCGCAAACATCCTTGGCGCCGCAACCTACAAAAATCTCATCTGTCTTGGTTTTTGGCTGGATTCTGATGTGGCAGAAATTGAAGTGTTTGCGCCGCAAACATCCTTGGCGCCGCAAACACTGCGAAGCAAAACTCCTCTTTTACTTTAGCTGGTCTGCCACTTGTCATTAGTTTATTTTTTATCTTTTTGAAGGTGGACAGTTAGTACTAATTTTGGGGGGTTAACTTAGATAAAAGAAAAGGAACCAAGACCATTCATCATATTCTATTGTACACCACACATTGAGATTAGGGTTTTGGAGAGAAAAGTTTGCACCTTTGTGAGAGATTGAGGTTCATAGCTTCTTCTTCATTGTTCTTGTTGTCAACCATGGTGATGAGTAGCTAAATCCCACTTGGACAAGATTGGAGGTAGTAGCTATCCTTGTTAACTATGTATTTCCTCTAACACTTTTGTATGAACTTCCTTAGTATTGAAATGGATGAATGTTGTTGTTTTATATTTCATATTTAGATTTGATTTATGATTGAGAAATATATTTCAAGTCTTGTTCTACAACATTTTATCAAGTAGTGAATAAATGCTAGAGATAGATTTATTTGCCACTTTTCTATTTGTATCAATCAATCAATCTTAATGTATTGATAGTTAGAGTGAGAGATCATCTAAAGATTAATATATTAACTTTCACAACTTTGTTTAGACATAAACATTGTTGAGATGATACTAGAACATTGCATTGCTATTGAAGTATACTTTAGTTGTTAAAGTCACATAGGAGATAGGGATAGTGAAACCAAAACCAATCTTGTCAATCTTTTATCTTTGAACAAATCTTATTTTATTACTTGTTTTACCTTTTGAATAGAAAAATAGAAACTCAACTTAAACCATCTTTGTTACAACTTAAACTTAAAGCGATAGTAACTATAGAACGGCGGTAATATCACCCAATCTCTGTGGATACGATTTAAAAATATTTGCCTTGAATATACTATTCAACAATACCAAATGTTCACCAACTCATAATCCAACAAATGATTCAAACAATTGAAAGAATAGTTCATTAAATATCTCTAAAATCACTAAACGTTCCCCAGTGTTGCAAGACCAGAGCATGACACCGACACAACCGAACTAAACGAAATAACTCTACGAACTATCCTCACCCAACTGTCATACCCCAAAATTTGCCCATCATATTTCAAAATAATTTGGCTCAAGCACTCAGAAATAAGCCTGCCTACTCTCTCTCCTAAGCAACAAGCCTCCAACTAGGGTCTTTCTTCTCTCAAGGTAAAATCAGGTTCTGAGGTTCCAAGTGGATTCCAAGGTATCTCTTATGCTTCAAAGAATCCTCACACCAAGTTTCAAGGTCTGATTGACAAGATTGCCCAGACAACTGCTCAATTGATCAATAGTTAATTATGTTGACCTAAAAGTCAACTATGGTCAAATTACAGTCAAAACTTCTGATTTTTGGTCAACAATAACATTTTGAGGTTTTATTCATCATTTGATCAAGGTTTGATCATGATTCATCAAGAAAAGCTTCTAAATTCATCAAAAGTTAAAGTTTCTAAATTAAAGTTTCACATCATCAAATCACATGACATTTTTTCCAAGAGTTCAGCCCTAAAATACTTCTCTATATATTCACAGCAAGTCCTAATGAGAAGTGGACGAAAAATATGAACGAAAACCTAGCCTCCCAAAGTCTTTTAAACTTCACAAAAAAATAAAGAAAAGAGTGAAAATCAAACTCGTTGTTGCAGCCACTTCCAAGCACTTTAATCACTCAATTTCACTCCCAAGGCATTAAAGGGTGAGAATAAACCAAGAACCATGTCTCTTGGCTCCTGAAACAAACCACTCATGTTTATCATCTTCATTCACGTTTAGATCCTTATATTTTTCATGTTAATATGTTTTGTTGCAAACTAACATTGTGTTTAAGTTCCTGGGACTGTTAAAAGAAGGTTTGAACCGTTAGAAAGGACTTTTAACGTAAGGAATGAGAACCACCATTGTTAGGGCATGAAGGAGTGGGTTCTTCGTATTGATATTTGCAGGACGTTTCAACCAAAATCGACCTCACCATGGACATCGCAACACCCAATTTAGGGGATCTGGTTTTTATTTTCGTTAGTTTTGTTGTTCATTCGTAGGCTCCAAAATGCTCCATGTCAGAAAAGGAAGAGGAAGTCCACCATCGACGGTGGTTTGAATATCCAAGGATCGGCCAACATGCGCATGGCATCTCCAAGGGAACCGATTGGCCAGTCAATGCCTACGTGGGTCCGCGCGTGGAAAATTGCGTTTTAATCATATTACCCATGTTGTTTCTCTTATATTGTATCCTGTAGGTACTCCTGACAACAAAAACTGGTGCTATAGCTGGTAGCAAGGTGCATGACATAAGTTTGAAGACCTGTGTTCGAAACCCAGGGGCGGTACTTCTCAGATTTTGGCGTTTTTTACCCTTTTTTTTGTTATGCCCTTGCTTATTTTGTTTTGCATTCATAGATCAAACCCCTTTTTTTAGGTTAATTAGGTTTAGCTTAATAATAGTAAAATCAACAAAACATCATTTTTTATCACTTAATTTACTTTGCATTAACTAGATAATTAGGATTAACTTTCATTGGGTTTAGTTTTAATTAAGTGATTAATTTGACTTAGGTATTTAATTAATTGGATAATTAGTTAATTAGATTTTTATTTTATTTTATTTTTTCATTTTAAACCATAATTTGATAGGTATGTAATTTGTACATAACTTAAGTTAATTTATACAATTAGGGTCCTCACCAACTTCAAGATCAATTTTTTTTCTTCTTTACCGACTCTCCCGATCTTCTTCTCTCCCCCTATAATTTCCTGTGATTGTCGCATGTAAGCCATTTTTTCACTCATCTTTAAAATTCTAGAAATCGTTGTATAGGTCGCAAGTTTTGTTGTAATAGCTTAGTTTATGATTTCCGCACCTTTACTTTCCGCACTCCCTTTTTATTAGTTGTAATCCCCCTCCCTAAAGCCGTGTAATAGTCTTAGGGTTTATTTTTCGCATCTTTACTTTCTGCACCACTTAATTGCTAGATGTATGCTAATAGGGTTTGTATGGTAAGATAACTAAAAACAATCGTAGTTCACCTTAATCCAAGAAAAGATAATCGAATCTAGATCACTCGCACACACTCACCCATAGGGTATGCCCCTCTTGGTTTCCTTACGAGTAATGGTCGTGTCCTTCGAACATAGAGGTACCCAATAGCAAACGTCCATTGATTAAAAATCATCAAAGATCATGCACTACAAGAAAAACACTCCCTAGCCACGTGAAGTTGTGACGTGATTATCACGTGGGTAAAAAAAGCCACTTGCGACGTGATAATCACGTCACTAATTTTTTTAATATTAAAATAATATACCTAACGTAAACATTGTGGGTGTCAGAACTTTGTTTCTTTAAAAAAAATTTGCGGCGTGGGAATCACGTCGCAACCATAAAATTAAAATAAAAATATTAAAAAGACAATGACGTTCACATGGGGGGAGTTTGAAAATTTTCAAAATTTTAGTTGTGACGTGGAATTCACGTCGCAATAATTTAAGAGGGAAATGGTCTGACTTGAGCAGGTGAGAGAAGCAACTTTTGCAGGTGAGAGAATATTAATTATGACTGTTGGGATGGTTGCGACGTGAATATCACGTGGCAAAGTTGTGACATGATATTCACGTCACTGATTGGCTTATATACAAATCACGTTTCACTTTCCCTCATAAGCTATTCATTCCCATTTTTTCCCTCTTCTCTTCTTCTCTTCCAATCTCATACCCACCATATCTATACATTCAAATCTAATTTTTTTTCCACAAATTTCCTCCAATCTTGTATCAAAGGTAAATTACATCTATTAATTTTTATAATTTCGTTTTTATAATTGCATCAATTAATATTTTTGATTGTTAATTTAGGATTTTTTTTAAGGTTTTGAAGAGAAGAATATTGAAGAAGAGTTGAAGGAGATTGAAGGTTGAAGGAGATTGAAGAAGAGGTATTTTTGACAATATTTTTTATAAATTTAATAAAATAATTGAGATTTTTGTTAAAATATTATGTTTTGTTATAGATTAATTTAATACAAAATTATATATTTTTTTGTTATAGACTAGGCTTTTAATTTATATTTTGTAAAAAAAACGAAAAATAAAATATAATATGATAAAGAAAATAAATGGTATAAAAATATTATATAAGATAAAAATATTTAATAAAATTGTATATATTATTTTATAAACAGAATATATATTTTGTAAAACTATTGTGATTTATTTTATTTAAAATTTAATTTTCAAATAATAATAGTTTAATATATATTAGTTTCGTTGTCAAACATACATTTATATATATTAGCTGTCAAACATGACATTGTTATTAGTTAGTATGTGATCATGATATCAAATAATATAAAAAAAATACCAATATTAAAAACACTTTTATATTTTATTTACTGATGTTCGATTTAAAGCGCTTCACTTTACTGTGCATCTATCATTCTTTTTTACTACAACAAAATCAAAGTTTTATAATACAACAAAATGGCTTCAAAATTTATTTATAGTATATTTAGTTTATAAAATTATTAATTTATATATTTTGAGTATATTTAGTTTATTATTTTAATTTATTAATTTAATTTATATATTTTAATATATTTAGTTTATTACTTTAATGTATGAATTTAATTTATATATATAAATTATTAAATAGGTTTCAGAAATTATTAAAAAAAAAGAAATTAGTGACGTGATTTACATGTCACTAATTAGTGACATGGAAATCACGTCGCAACTTATCAATTATTACAAAACTATAATTATTACAAAACGTTTGAATTTAAAACTATAATTATTAGTGACATGATTTTCATGTCACTAATTAGTGACATGAAAATCACGTGGCAAATAAAGCTGCTTTTCTGAACTCCATCTGTCGCGCCTGCTCTGACTTAAATGTTGAGAATCTCTATGCAAACATTTGCGACGTGATTTTCATGTCACTAATTAGTGAAGTGAAAATCACGTCACAACTTAGTTGCCACCCGCTCTCCAGCGACGTTATTAGTCACGTCGCAAAAAACAGTTTGTGAAGTGATTTTACTTGTTGTGGCGTGAAATTCACGTCACTAATGAGCATTTTTTTGTAGTGATGGTCCCTCGATGAACCTCGATGTTGCCTACGAATACATGATCTAGTCCCTCGAACTGTTGCCTACGAAAAGATGATTGTCCCTTCAGATTTGCTAAAGGTACCTCTATTATGTTGCCTTCAACGACCATAGATGCCCTTCGATGTCCCTTAAAACGTCCAATAGATAGGATTACATACCCACAAATGGTATGGTTAGTCCTATCCCTTAAATGAAAGTAGAAAGTATAGGAAATACCAAACATAGAGTAAGTAGCCTTTAGTTTGCTTGCTCAATAAAAAATGCTTTTCACACCACTCTCCTTTTTCAAACGAATTTCAAAATATTTCGCATACATCCTTGAGGACTGATACAAGGATCATTGTGATGTCCCGCCTTCTATTGGCACCTTTTCTCAAAACACACACAATATGCTTTTTCAAGATTTTCAAACAAAACAAAACGAGCTAAGCAAACTAAGAGCCCATAGATAACTACAGATGAAAATGGTGCTAACACCTTCCCTTTTCATAACTTACCGCGCGAACATAACTATTTTCTTAAAAGGTATTTCCTGTACTTTTATGCCTTTCCTAATAATTGGACAAAATAAAAGTCGATGGTGACTCTTGCTCACCGCAACATTTTGCTTGCGAAATAATAAAGTCAGTTCTCCCACCGTTTTACATCTGCACAAGCCGCTACTCCTTAATCTAAAAATGGTCAACAGTAAGGGTTAGAAAAATCACATTTAAAAGATATTATAAGCTCATAATGATAAAAAGTCATAAAATAGATCATATACCCAACTGTTGCACAATTAGATTCCAAAGAAAATCATTCACAAACAGCTATTCACACAGTTCAGTCTTCAATTACAATAATCGTCATAACACTGGACAACTTCCAATCATGTTATGTCAACAAAATATGCAAATGCAACGACTCTTATGCATGTGGTACCAATCATGGGAGTAACCCATCTCACCGATCCATCATCAAAAAGATACGGCTACTTCCACTCACTAATTCCACACAATGCAATTAGCTACCTCTGATCCAACACCACCAAGATACAACCACAATATGATTATGAATACATTCACCACCATAAGCATGCTAACCACTAACATCAACTAATATGAACAATTATAATACGGTGAACTGACTTTATTTGAAATGTACGGTAAGCAAGAGTCGCCACCGACTTTTATTTTATCCAAATTAAAGAAAGGCTAAAAGAACAGGAAAAGACCTTCTAAAAAGAAAACTTAGTTCGGGGGGTAATTTATACAAAGGGAAGGTTTAAAGCACCCTTTGTATCCATGGTTATCCATGGGCTCTTAATTGCTTAGCTCACTTTGTTTTCAAAAATGTTTGTAATGTTTGAAAAGTATGGTGTGAATAGAAAAAGATTCGTTAAGGACTTTAGCTTGTAAATAAGCGTAGCCTTGTTTTGAAAGTATTTGAAAAGAGTGGGAAAGATAGATTTGAACTTAAATTTGAAAAAAGAGCAAGCAATTAATAGCAACTACCCTAAGTTTGAAAAATCGTTCTTTTAGCCTTTCAGGCGAAAGGGTCTATCCATACCATGAGAGGGCAGGAAGTCTTTCAATTAGATATTTAAGGGTCATCGAGAATAATCGTTCGCCACAAGACTGTCACATGCCATAAAGAGGGAAGGTAGTCTAAGGGAAGGATATAATAGTCATTTTATCTTTTTAGGCATCATGCGAGGATACCTTAGCAATTGGGACAATCATCACATTTTACCAAGGCAGCTTCGAGGGAGTTTCAATAACTTTGAAGACAACATTTGCTTTAGGTATCTTCATAATCAAGGGACTTGACTATTTTTAGGCAACAAAATAAAGGCAACAAGACAACAATATAAGCCAACAAGGCAACCAGCGGGATTACCCTAAAGGTGTGTGGGTGCAACAATCACGTGGTTAATTCAGATATTTATCTTGTAATTAGTGATGCTAATTCAATTCAAGGTTGCACTCCCTATATTACTAACCACAACAATTAATATTATATAGAAATTTAAAGGCAGAAAAAATAAAAATTCCTACGCTATTACAATAAACACCTGCGGGAAAGGGGAAGTAAAAAAGCAAAAAATAAGAGAGATGAATAATTAACTTGAGCCTTGATCTTCCTCGAACCCTTGATTGACTCTGAAAATCTGAGAATTAAACGGAAAATGATAGGGGTGAGTGTAGGAGAGATTCATCGATATTTGAAAGTAAACCCTAATTTTTATAATGCATAATAAAAAAATATAAATGTTATTAAACAAAGAAGTTAGAAAACTTAGCTTTTTGGTCGGGTGAGGCGCGTGGCTAAAAGATCTTTGATTAACCCTGAAAATTGGGCATAAAGAAGAAAAATGCGTTAGTGCATTAAAGATCTACAAATCTAATTGATTAATACAACCAGATTAATAGAATAACTAAAGGCAAGCCAAACAGTACAAAGCGAACAAAAAGTTTTGAAGCGAGGGTAAACCCTAATTTTTAGGGAATGAGGTTTTAGGAGAAAAAACACTAAGTTGATGGATGACATCTACCTAACAGTGATTAGTGGTCATGATGAAAAAATAGCTAAAATAAAATCAGGGTTTAAAGCAACGGATTTAAACATGAAAAGTGAATAACTTAATATATTTGAGAATTAAGAAAAATCGAAAGTTTGATTAAATAAATTAAAAAGTCATGAAAATATTTATTTAATAAATAAAAAATGGTTTAAGTAATTTAAATAAAAAAGTTAGGATTAGAAAGGAACTAAATAAATAACAAAATAGGTTATGTAATTAAAATAAATAAATAAATTGAAAAAATACTTAGCTGGGATTCAGTGTGATGAGTCTTGAGGGAGCACCATGGAGCTGCAGCTCCGCGCCCTTGGATTAGTCATGGTGGAGATCCGGCGGTGGATGCGTGAAGGCATATGGTGGACTCGTGACAGCGCATGCACTAGATCTGAAAGCAAAGAAGTTTTTAAAAATAAACATTCTTGGCCAGACTCGAACCCAGGATCCCAAGGTTTCCATCAGTGAAGATTTGCCAAGCCAACTGCATTTGATTCGGTGTTAATAATTTACCAAATAAATATAATATATTAAAGTAAGTTTTACTGGAAAAGTCAAAGAGAGATTCAAACTGGGTCCACGTGCTTCACGAACCGGCCAATAAAAATGGAGAGAGAAGTCACTAATTTTGACTGTCCAATCATAGAAAGGGAGGAGATTTTGAATTTTTTACCAGCCACACGGAACCATCCACGTAGCGTCTTCCTCACGCCCTTCTTCCTCTTTCCACCTGCAACTATTTAGCTACGGTTTTGAGACCGTTTAGCTGCGAATTTGGCTGCGACGTTTCGTGGCGAATCTGCAACAACACCAAACTCAAAAATTAAACATTAGACACCAAAAGCAAGTGCCCAGATCCTCATGAAATTTCCCCCTGAGCACGGTGGTGGTATTATTTTCTGGTGAATCCTCCTGTAACTAAGCATACGAAGCTTACAAGCTTCCTTGCCCTAACAATGGTAACTCACAGTGTATGTACCCAAGCTTCGTTTTGATGGTTCATGATAGAGTAGAATTATGAGTTAATTAAGTTAGAATAAATCTTTTATGTCAAGTATTATTGGGCTCTTTTAATGTTTGGGCTTTTATGTTACTACCCACTATTGTCATTACTATATATGTACTGTTAATGAGAGAGTGAAAATCAATCAAAGAAATCAAAGTTATCTTTTATTTTAATTTCCTTTACTTTTAATGTTCTTTCCCTTTTAGTTAGAAAACCCTAATTTTATAGTCTTGATAGGAATCTTCCTATCAATTGGTGCTTTCATTATGTATTCAAATCCTCCAAATCCTCCTATGGATTATCATTTTCATACACCTTCATATCATCCATGGAGTATTCCTCCTACCTATCCCACAAACCCTCATTTACATTTCCTACCACACCTTCATTTCCATCTTTTCCATGGGAACTTTTTACACCTTGTTATACTCATGTTGGATCATCATCACCAAAATTGTATCTAAATCATGGGTATTCACCACATAAACCTAATCCTAACCCATATTCATGCTATTCAACAGCCTATCCAAATTATTATAACAGTATTGATGAAACAAACACGCACCCACATATTCATTATTCATATTCCACTAATTCAACAACCCATCATTCATACTACTACACTAATTATCACCAACAACTAAAACCATCAAACACCTACACATTTTGTCATAAATATCGTAGAAGAGATTTTTATAAGCATTTTCGAGTGGTTCATCGCTATTTCAAGAAATCATCAAAAAAAATTCCAAACTCGCCAGATTACACAGTGAAACCTAATAAATGGAGACGACCACCAAAAATCCGACGTCGTTCATTTCTCATACACTCTTCAGCACCACTATTTGGGGCTTCTGCAACCAACACACATCATTGCTCTTCACGTTTGGGTTACCATCAAAATTCTTTGGATAAATCACTTGCATCTAGCGATTTAGATGAAAAAATGGAGTCAGATCTGGAACCAACTAATCTCATGATAGAGAAAAGTTGTATTGCTGAAGAGGACCTAGAAGAATCATCTGACCCGGACTCAAGAGAATGCATTGACGAAACTTCTTTTCATGAAGCCACTCTCGCTGTCGAAGTGTTCGGTGCCATCGGGTCGTTAGCTCAGTTCCGCCTCACCGTTGCTCAGAAGGATTTTGTCGTCGTGGGTTCCGATTCCGGTAGAAAAGTTATCTTGGATTACAACAAGGAGAAGAATGTTTTTGATAAGATTCATCAAGAAACGTTTGGGAAATCTGGTTGCCGGAAAATTGTTCCAGGTCAGTATATCTCTGTAGATCCCAAAGGTAGAGCTGTTATGATTGGTGCTTGTGAGAAGCAGAAGCTTGTTTATGTGTTGAATAGAAATATTGCGACTAGGTTAACTATTTCTTTGCCTCTAGAAGCTCATAAATGGCATACTCTTGTTTTTTCGATCTGTGGTGTTGATTGTGGGTTTGAGAGTCCTATTTTCGCTGCTATAGAGTTGGATTACTCTGAGGCTGATCAGGATTCTACTGTGAATGTTAAGACCGGTGAAATGTTTAGAGTAGAGATGGTAGATTGGACAGGAGGTGCTATTAAATATGTTCTGATAATTATATTTGCTAACTCGGGTGCTGGAAATGTTTATGTGATACATATTGTTACCGCTGTTAAAGTGTTTTATCAAAAACATGTCCCATTTCCTGTTTCTTTTCTTGTAGTCATCACCACTCAGGTATTAGGTATTGGATGGGTTGGTATGTTTCAAAAATATTTGGTAGAGCCTGCGGCTATGTGGTGGCCTGCAAATTTAGTTCAAGTTTCACTCTTCAGGGCTGTACATGAGAAAGAGGAAAGAACAAAAAGAGGCTCAACAAGATCTCGATTCATCATCATCGCATCTCTACGCAGTTTCACCTACTACGTTTCTCCTGGCTACTTATTCCAAATGTTAACCTCTTTCTCTTGGGTATGCTGGCTATTTCAACAACACAATGTATTAGCCCAACAGTTCGGCTCGGGCGTAAACGGTCTCGACATCGGTGCAATTGGGCTTGACTGGTCTGCCATTTCAACTTACCTTGGATGCCTACCTGCAAGCCCATGGTTTGCAACTGCCAATGTTGCAGCTGGTTTTGTGTTTGTCATGTACATTCTCACTCCATTGTGCTATTGGTTCAACGTTTATAGTGCCAAAACCGTTCGCATTTTCTCTAATAAACGTTTTACATCAAAAGGGTCTGTTTACAATATCACAGATATCATAGGCTCTAATTTCCATATGGACCTTGCTGCTTATGAAAAACAAGGAAGACTCCATCTTAGTAGTTTCTTTGCTATGACTTATGGTGTTGGCTTTGCTGCACTTACCGCTAGCATGGACACTAACATCAAGCTTATGAGAAAGTATAACAAAATTATTGAACCACGTTTTTGTACTGGAGTTTCCAATATGTCTCAAAGTGGAGGACCACAGTATGGTGTCCCACCATGGGGAGATATGATAGCAAACTTTCCATCACATACTCCTAAAGGTTTTGGTGTGGAGGATGAAAGGTTCAAATATTTCCAAATTCCTAGTCAACAAAATATTGATCAAAGAGAGTTTGAAGATGCTCAAGTTGTAATGATTATTCTGTTTCAATTTAAGCGGTGGGATCCCGGAAGAAAAACAAATTAGTGCATTAATTTTACAACCTTGAGGACAAGGTTGTTCTTGATGGGGTGAGTAATGATAGAGTAGAATTATGAGTTAATTAAGTTAGAATAAATCTTTTATGTCAAGTATTATTGGGCTCTTTTAATTTTTGGGCTTTTATGTTACTACCCACTATTGTCATTACTATATATGTACTGTTAATGAGAGAGTGAAAATCAATCAAAGAAATCAAAGTTATCTTTTATTTTAATTTCCTTTACTTTTAATGTTCTTTCCCTTTTAGTTAGAAAACCCTAATTTTATAGTCTTGATAGGAATCTTCCTATCAGTTCATTCCTGCCCTAATACATGTCATAAACTCAAACAAACAATCGAAACACACTAAAACACGAGGATAGCGGAAAACGAAAATTAAGAAAGATTCAATGGATATGTTGCACATAGGGTATGACTTCGGGGTGCTTTCACATGCTACAAATCATCTATAATTACTCTAACTTACCTTGAAAGAGGAATGAAAGAGTTATTTGGCCTTGAGATGGCTTAGAATGGTGTGTACGAAAACTTCCTCTTTCTTGATATTTTTGAAGCTTTGGAACCCTTGCACTCTCTCCTTTTTTTTTCGTCCTTGAAGAGGCACAATGTCTTGTGAATATATAGGGGAACAAATTAGGGTAAATCTTGGACTTAAATCTTGAGTTTCTTATGAGTTGGAAATTTGAGAAAATTTGATTGAAAATTGATTAGAAACTTTCTATTTTAGCTTCAATCTTGATACAATCTCTCTTGCCACAATTTTGGTCCATATATTTGACATATTGATTATTGGATTTGATTGGAAAATCAATCTTTGATTTTAAACAAATTATTTCATATTTTATATAACTTATTTATATTTAATTGAATTAAAATCCAAATAAATAAAATAAATATTATAAACATGAAATAATTGGTCCAAGAATTTTCAAATAGTCCACAAGCACGTTTGAAACCCATATTTTAGGCCCAATGGTCCAAAAATTCATTTTTGCTCATATTGACTTTTGTGTATTTTTTCCAAAATTGCCTAACTTTACCAAATCATAACTCTCTCAATAATGATCACATGAAGGTGTTCTTGGAATTTTTGGAAACCTCAAGATGTCCTCTATAAGCCACTTTGGAAGCTTTTTTCCATTTGAGGATTTTATCTTGATGATATGGCTCCTGACAAAAAACTGCTCTTTGCGATCTTCTAGAAGGACTTGTAATGTTTTGGCCCATATCTCCCAAATGGTGCATTTATGGCCTTGGCTTGTGAGAGATAAAGTTGTAGATAATTAAATTTCCTTCAGAATGAGCTTTGGATGGGAAATTTCTGATGTTCCATGTGAAAGTTATGGCTGGTCAAAGTTGGGTTGACTTTCTCCTTAAAAACCCTAATTTAGAAACTTAGGTTTTTGATGATTTTGGAGCTTTTCTTGATGAACCATGATCAACCCTTGATCAAATGATGAATCTAACATTAAAATGTTGATGTTCACCAAAAATCAGAAGTTTTGACTGTATGATGACCATAGTTTGACATTTAGGTCAACTAGTCGATTATTGATCATTTGAACTTTTGACTGAGCAATCTTATGAATCAGAGCTTGCAACTTGGCATGAGGATCTTTTGAGGCATATGAGAGACCAAGGGTTCCATTTGAGGTTTTAGAACTTGATTTTACTTTGAAAAGATCAAAACCCTAGTTTGAGGGAGTTGTTGTTTAGGAATGTGCGCATCCAGTCAAGTATTGAGACTTTGATATTCGAGTGAGTTTAAGTATGAAAATATGGTGGGAAAATTTTGGGGTATGACAACAATCATTATCGTATTTCAATTCACCAAAACAGTACCAAAGCAACGCATATATATTTCAACATCATTCAGAAATTACACTATGAAAAATTAATATCCAACTACAACACTCACAACAAGTACATTGCCACAATTCCACCTTCTTGTTATACTTACAATTAAACATGTAACATACAACTCATCACCATAACATAGAATCGGGTTTTTAAAAATAAAATCGAGCTACAGTCCAAAACATCGTTTAGTAATATAAAATATTTAATTAGTGACACAACGCCCAAAGCGGAGTTTAAAACGGATATACGGTTTGAAAGTTATGAATTTTCAAAATAATTTTCCAAAATACATCTGGTGTAATCGGTTACAGCATGGGCGCTACCCGGTTACGTAGTTACGTCAACGTATTCGCTATTTCTAAAACGCGCTTGTAACCGGTTACAATAGGGACGATAATCAGTTACAGCAGTAAAAAATGCCTTATTTCCCCATTTCCACGCGGTAATCGGTTATAGCAAGGTTGCTACCCGGTTACAACGTGCACAAACCCAAAAATATCAGTTTTAACAGCACTTTCTCACCTCCAATCCATTCCAATTCGTTTCAACCTTATCAAACCACCAAAACAATCTCAATTCAAATCATATAAGATATTTCTAACATACCTACAGGTTTATTAACATCAAGCATAATCCCAATCCACTTAATTACACCAAAATCCATCAATTGTTCTAAATCTCCCAAACCTAACATACTATCAATTGATTCAAATAACCTACATATTCAATCCTACCACTATTAAGCCGATAATAGAGAGTAAATGGATTAGTCATTCCTTACCTTAGCAAAAGTTCTTGATAGCCTTTCTCCTCTTCCTCTTGCTCTTTCACGTACTGAGTTCTCCTCTCTCTTTCTCCCTTTTTGCTTCTAATTTATTTTCTTTCTGTATTTCTCCTATTTTATGGAAAATAGAATAATAGTTAGTAAGACCTACTCAATTAGCACCTCCCTTCTAGTAACCATCTCACCAAGCCCAAACGCCTTATTTCATAATTTCTCCAATTATTTCATCTATTAATCAATTTCATTCCAAATGATTAATTTAAATTCCAATTAAATTAAATAATAAAATTTATGGGGTGTTACAGATGCCGTGGTGAAATTGCTTGTTCCGGTGACGGTTAAACAAATGCAAGGATTTTTGGGTCTCACTGGCTACTACCGTCGTTTTATAGCTAACTATGCACACATTGCATCTCCTTTGACGGATTTGTTACGAACTGATTCGTTCAGTTGGTCTCCGGAGGCTTTATCTGCCTTTAATAAGCTTAAACAAGCCATGGTAGCTGCTCCGATTCTAAGCTTACCCGATTTTTTGAAAGAGTTTATTATTGAAACTGATGCTTCTAATGTGGTTTTGGTGCGGTGCAAATGCAAGTGAGTCATCCCATTGCATTTTTCAGCAAGAAATTGGGGCCTAAACTGCAGGATTCTTTGGTGTATATTAAAGAGCTTCACGCCATCACTGAAGCTGTACTTAAATGGAGCAAATATCTCTTAGGCCACTTCTTTATTATTCGGACTGATCATAAGAGCATTAAGGAATTGTTGCAGCAGGTTATTCAAACACCTGATCAACAAGTATATGTGCAAAAGTTGTTGGGGTTCCAATTTCGCATTGAGCATAAGCCCATTTCATCTAACAAGGTTGATGAGGCCTTGTCTCGGGTCCCTGCCGATTGGCTAGACTCGACCACTCATGAACCACATGTTGTTATGGCTTTGGCATTCTTCCCTACTTTTGGTATTATGCAAAAAATACAGCAAGACAATTCTAATGATACCCTTTTGCTTGCATTTCACCAACAACATTTACAAGATACTCTCACTCCACCTTATCGCATTGTCAATGGGTTGGTCTTACGCCATGGTTGCTATGTCCTCAATTTGGCTTCACCTCTTTGTCAAAAGATTATTATTGAATTTCATGACACGCCTAGTGGAGGACATGCTGGGGGTGAAGCGTACCTTAGTTCGAGTGGCTGCAAATTTTTATTTGCAACACATGCGTAAACCCGTGGAATTATTTGTGGCTTCATTTTTTATTTGTCAACAAATCAAACATTCTACTCAGATTCCCGCGGGTCTCTTGCAACCGTTGCCGATTCCGAAGGCAGTATGGGAAGACATTACCATGGATTTCATTAGGAGTTTGCCTATTTCTCACGGTTCTTCTGTCATTTTGGTCGTTGTTGATAAATTATCCAAATCTGCTCATTTTGGAGCACTATCTGCATCTTTTACTGCCTCTAAAGTGGCAGAATTTTTTGATTCCATGGTGGTACGACATCATGGGTTTCCCCATTCTATTGTGTCGGATCGTGACCCGGTGTTTGTTAGCACATTTTGGAGTTAGTTGTTTGAACTGAGTGGCACTAAGTTGGCCATGAGTAGTGCTTACTATCCACAAACAAATGGAAAATCTGAAGTTGTTAATCGTGGTTTAGAGCAGTACCTAAGCCCCTTTACACAGCTGAAACCATCTTCCTGGGTACAATTTCTTCCGTGGGTAGAATTTAATTATAACACAAGTTATCACAATGGCTTAAAAATGTCTCAGTTGGAAGATCTATTTGGTCGTAAGCCATCCATAATTCCGATGTATACACAAGGATCAATTTAATTCAAGTGCTTGACGATGCCCTCAGTACACGCAATGCACTCTTACAAACTCTCAAAGATAATTTGTCGGCTACATAACATCACATGACTCAAAAGGAGAATGCTCATCGTCATGACTTCTCTTTTGTAGTGAGGGATTTGGTTCTGGTACGTCTCAGGCCATATCGGTAAATTACGGTCCATCAACATCGCCATCACAAACTATCAGCCAAGTACTACGGGCCATTTTCGGTTGTGGAACGCATTGGTGAAGTGGCATACAAATTACTATTGTCACTAGAGAGTCGCATTCATCCTGTGTTTCATGTGTCAACCTTTAAACCTTTTCGTGGAATAGACAGTCCCGTCGCTCATGATTTACCTTTAGACAGTTTTGAGAACCAGTCGGTTGAGCTGCCCTGTGCGGTGCTGACCCATCACGTCATATTGGTTCAAGGACAGCCGCAACAACAAGTGCTTATTCAATGGCTAGGCTCTCCAGCAGATGAAGCGTCTTGGGAGGATTTGTCCCACCTTCAAGCTTTCTACCTGGATCTCCACCTTGAGGACAAGGTGATTTTTGAAGGGGAAGAGAATGATACAACCCCTTTAAGTGAAGGCCCAATTCAAATCATAGAGATGATGAAGTGGACAGCCCAAAACATGCAAGGAGACAAATTAAGAAACCTGCATAGATGAAAGATTACCACTACTTAATTAGAGTATCAGTAGGAATATGTTTTTGTTTTTACACTTTTCTTCTATTAATTTTATTCCGTAAATTAGGCAAGCTACTTTTATTTTCATTCCATAAATTAGGCAACTTATTATGCTAGTATTACACTATATAACTTGTACGAGAGAATTGTTATTCATGCAGAAAATATAAAAATATCTCCTTCCTTTCCCAAATTCTCTTTTCTTTTCTTATGTTATTTCTTGAGGAATTAACACTCACTCGAAGAGTGCTAAAACCTGTGATCATTGTGCAGCAGAGTGTATCACAACCCGCCCCATACCCGCATACTATATAGATTTATATATTTTAGTTTATATTATTTTAAAAATGTATGCTTATCAATTTTAAAAAATATTTCAATATTAAACCATTACGTATTTAATATTTATGTTTTTTTAATCCATAATTAGCAAAATAATATTTTGAAACCTTTTAATATTCTTAAAACCTTTTAATATGATATTTTATAATTGATCTATTTATTTTTATTATAAATGTGGGTAACGGATATGGGTATAGATACTTACATACCTATATGGCACGGATACTAAAGTTGGTGTGTAACACCCCTCTAATACCCCGCGGAAAATAAACAAATATTAATCAGAGTAACATGTAAAGAGGTGCCACAATTCATAAATAAAAGAAAACACACATTCGGCATATGTCATGCATTCACCGAAAACATTTGAATTATAACTCATTAGATAAAAATCATGTTTACACAGCGGAATCAAATCATCAAGTCAACATTACATCATTAATGTATCAGACTTCAAACAAAATAAAAAAAATAGAGTTATAATCGAAACTCAAAACATCGCGTTCCCAGTGTTACATCTATCAGAGCATGACACCGATGCAACAACTAAACCGACTTATGAGCTAGTCCTCACCAAGTCGCGCCGCTATCCTCAATCTGAAAATGACAACAAGTAAGGGTGAGTCTCATCACAGTTAACCAATGTTATTGCATCATAAACAACAATATATCATAGTTATATCATTCACCCAATCATTTCATATTCAGACACATCATCATCACACGTCCACAAACATCAAATCATCACATAACATATATAAATCATGTTATAAAAGTCATGCATATGTATGAAACTAACACTATGCATGTGATACCAATATCATCAATGGGAAAACCCACCGACTGATCTATCATCATCCAGATACGGCCCTGCCAACACAGATTCCACACAATGGGAATCTTGCCCTTCATTGAATCCTCTTATCATTAGGATACAGCCCTCATCAAATGATTATGAATGCATGCAAACATATATACAACATACTATTATCATCATCATACTATGAGTAGCATCATCTTATACTCATTCATCATCATTCATCATCATCATCGTCATTAACCAGTATGTTCAATATATATATATATATATATATATATATATATAATTGCATCATTCAATAAACCAGACAACAATATTTCATACAGATTCATCAGTTTAAAGTCACACGTCGTCAGACTTTCAAATATCACAAAACAGCAAAAATCTGCAGGTCACGCTGGCCATACGCGTACCAACAGGCCCACAAATTCACAACACACGCACCATACGCGTACCATACGCGTATGAGCAGATCCAATATTCCACACAAAACACATCCATACGCGTACCAGCAAGGCATACGCGTACCAGCACTCTGCCATACGCGTACCAGCAAAAAGGCCCATTTTGGTGCACAACGGGGAGCGTAACATACGCGTACCACCTCCCCCATACGCGTACCATACGCAAATGGGCAGGAGTTCTCAGAATCTGCAACTTACCCATTCGTCTTCCTCGCGATTTCACCTGCACAACCTGCGATTTGGGTCTCAAAACCAGAAATTTCACATTCTAACAGCACCGAATTTACCCAACAATCAGCAATTTATGATTCTACAATCGATTACACCTATCATAACCTAAATCTACTCAGCTATTAGGGAATTAACATGTCCAAATTCCAATCCCAATTGATGAACACAGAATGTAAAATCCAGAATATAGAATCTATTGAATCCAAACAATATTCCTAATACACACTATTATTCATAATACGATAATAGAGATTAAATGGAGAGTCCCCCCTTACCTTAGACAAGAGTTCTTGATCTTTGATCTCTCCCTCTTTCGTTCTCCTTCACGTTCTTCGTGTTCCCAAAACCTTTGTTCTTGCACGTTCTTTCTTTGTTTCCCAATTCCAATTGTTTTATGAAAATAATAATAAAATTAGTAAAAGGATTACTATATCACACCCCCCTTCTTTTACTATTTTCTCACATGGCCCAAACGCCATAAACCATTATTTCCATTATTTTCCACAAAATTCTTAATAATTCTAATTATTAATTCAATATTCCAATTAAATTAATATTAAAATTATACGCGTGTTACATGGTGCCTAAGCGGGTATGGACTCGGGTACGAGGATTTCTTCATCTGCAGGTATGGGGATGAATATTATAGTACCCTGCCCAAATCTTGCCCATTTCCATCTCTACTTAAGATTTTATCTTATGGGTAACTTCTGATGCAGTAAAAAAATAGGATTAAGCAAGCGCTAATTATAGAATGAGAACAGAAGATTGCAAGCGCAAAACTTGTCAGATAAACTCTAGAGTCCATTAAATAAAGAAAATACTGAATTTTAATAAATCAAAGATATTCCTGATGGCCATGTCAAAGGTCTTTAAATACAGAAAACAAAGAAACCCTAATGGGATTTTAATCTAAAACATAAATAAAATAGGAAAAAAATCTAATGGACTTTTAATCCAAAATAAAATTAAATAAATAAAGCAAAATGCTAAAATAATAAAATACTAAATTTAGGCCTGAAACAAACTCGGATGGCTTAAAAAGCTTTCCTACATCAGTCTCCTTCATCTCTAAAGAACTCGACCCCAAGTTCTCTTCTTGATAAAGAGCCTCATCTGCTTTCGTCTCATATATTAAAATATTTAACTTTCTGATGTTTATCTCGTATAGGAGGAAAACTGTTTGGTAGCTCATCTCTTGTCAATTCCTTGAAATTCTCTAGGATCCTTTGAACTTCTTATGAAATTTTTGTTTCCTGATTTACAACACTCACCAGCCCATTACTCACTAATTGATAGAAAATTCATATTCTTTAACAGGCTCATCAAGCTCCTTTTCTTTGTGTCATCACCAAGAAACTAGACTTGTTTCCTCTTGGAATCTTAACAAAGTGTAAAATAAGAGCCATTTTTTTTTTAATATTTTCCCCATGTAAACATCATCATGTTATCTCATCTTTGTTAGGTGATATCATTACCAAACTATCAAAGGTCTACCAAGTAAAATATGACAAACATACATATCAAGAACATCACAAAGTACATCTTTTATGTAATATTTTCTGATGGAGATACGAACTCTGCATGCAAGTGTTACTCGAACTTGGGAGCCCTTACTTACTCAACGGAGAGTGTAGGGATTCTCATGGAGTTAAGTGGATAACTTCAAACGATTTACCAATTTCTACGACTCCAGATTCTCCGTGCTGCCACTATTCCTTTTCTTTTCGTTGATTCCCATTATTGTTGGCGTTGGTCACCTAATTTTCTAAATTCAACATCTGTTTATTTAAAACTTTTGGAGCCGTGGTAAAAACTGCGATAATTCCCTTAAGATCAGCTCTAGTCATCGGTTGATCCTTAATAGTTGTCAAGATACAAAAAGAACAGGAGAAAACCTGCTCTAATGCCAACTGATGCAGTCAGAAACACTAGGAATTAGCAAGCGCTAAACGTAAAATGAGAACACAGGATTGCAAGTGTAAAATCTTTTAGATAAACTTTGGAGTCCTTCAGATAAAAAAATATTGAAATTTATTAAATCAAAGATAATCCTGATGGCCATACCGAAGGTCTTTAAATACATAAAATAAAGAAACCCTAATGGGCTTTTAGTCCAAAACATAAATAAAATAGAAAAAACCCTAGTGGACTTTTTATCCAAGACACAATTAAATGAATTAAGCAAGATACGAAAATAGTAAAATACTGAATTTGGATCTAATTTTAGTTTTATATTTATTTTTTATTTTAGAATCTAATTTAGATTAGTCATTAGATTTAATTTATTTTAGGTTTAAAAAGAATAATTAAAATTAACAATTTAAAAAAAATGAAGTAAAAAATGCTAGATTAAACATCAAGCTATTTTATGAACAAATTTAATCAAATGCAATACAAACGCTTGATCCAACGTCAAGTAGTTTTCCTATTAATTCAAATCTTTACAAAATCAATTAAGCACATGATCCGATGTCAAGTTTTTTTTATTAAATGGTTTCAAATATTTTTCGCAATAAAGTCGAAAGACAAAGGACAATTGGATGCACATTCCTTTGAAGCCTTAGTAGTTAGGCGCAAAGTGTACACTTTATTCAAATTGATTATCGGTCATTCCACCTAAAATACATTAATTAAACTTGGAATAAAGGGAGAATTGAACGCAATTCATTTGAAACCCGAGTAAACGAGCACAAGGTGCACATCTCTCCTTCTTCTTCTTCTTCTTCTTCCTCTATGTTTTGACGATAACCTCACATATATTTTGTATGTAACAATTTAGTTTATAATAGTTTTATTGAGTGTGCATATATTATGTTCAAAGAGATTCTGGATTGTTGTCCTCAAAGAATCATCAGAAACAAGCAATGTAACTCAGAAACACTATTTACTGCTGAATGATCATCATAAGAAGTTACTGTGCACTTCTCCACAAGCTGTTGCTTCAGAAGTTGCAAATAATCAGAAGGAGTCAAAGTCAGAACCAGTACTCCGACATCAAAAATCAACATGCAAGATCGAGCTTTCAAGCCAAAATCAGAAGCTGAGATTTGTTCTTCAGAAGAGCTGCTGCTCACATTTCTGAAGACAAAGTCGTAGATTCTGAATATAGATCAAATACATAAAAGGTCAATTCAAGCATAAGAAGATCAGACTCAAGGATGTATTGAAGATCAGAAGACGAAGATTCAAGAATCAGAAGTGCCTTCATCGAAGGAAGAACTCACTTTCAGATTGGCTGATGTCATAAATATCTGGAAAGCAAGGTTCTAACTTTAAGGACTCTGAAGCAAAATATGGACAAGCTAAAATGTCACAAGTCAACTTCAGATCAGAAGTCAAGTATCATTTCTTCAGAAGAGCTGCTGCTATCAATTTTGATAAACAAGACTCTGAATCTCATGCGATAATGATTCTACTATTCTCTCAAAGTAGTTTCTGAACTACACATCAGAATCATTATCAAACAGAAGAAGACAAGTTGATCTCCTCCAAGCTTACTACTTCAGAACCAAAAGTACAATGAGGATAAGATCAAAGAACTTGGTCAAGAAAGAAATATTATAGTAGTACATCTCTCAACCATCTGTACATACTATTCCTTAGAAGATTTCTCCCACCAACTACAACATATCAATTTACAAGACAAAAGAAAGTATTATCCACAACAAAAGCTTGATTCTATCCGTTGGGAACTAGCCGTTGGGATTCAAAATACCTTTTTAACCTTCAACGTCTCTTTTGAGAATTATATAAGAAGATTGAATCATCCAACAAAAGGTAATGAAATTGGGAACACCTTTTTTATTCACATCTATGTGTAGCTTCTGATGTCGCTGACATCGCTACAAAAATAGATGTCACGGTTATACTTTTCCTCTATAACGACTGTTGTCGTTGTACTTGTTAATTGTGATATGGTTTGAGATGGAAATCAACCAACACATATTAACATGAACTAAATGATGAAGAAGATGACTATGCTATCAAATTGATATAAAAAAATCATAAGTCAAAATGAGAAGCTGAAACACATACCAATCAAAATGCTTCTGGGCAATTTAGCTGCTGCTAGAGCCTAAGATGTTTATGCCGAAGTTGATCAGAAGAAGATTCTTCAAGATGCCATTCAACTTTCATCAGTTGCATCTTGGAAGAAATAAGAAGAAGCAAGGAGCTACTTCTCGGATCTTGCTCAACAAGAAGATGAAGAAGAAGACCACTACAAGATGCTACTCAACTTTTAATCATATACATCTTTGTAGAATAATGTAATGAACACTAGATTTGTTGCTTGTATAGTGTTTTAGGTCTAGGATCTTCATGTAAATTATTCTAACACATGATTTGTTGCTCGTAAATGTGTTAAACAATATGTGCTTAATGTATTTGTGTAATCTGCTTAAAAGAAGCACTTATGTAAACATAAGTTTATCAACTGAATGTTAATTATTCCTTGAGCAACCGAGTGAAGGTGAGAGGTTTGAGAAGACAGTGACTGCGGTCTTTTTGGGAAATCCTCTTAGAAGACCGAGTGAAAGTCAGAATTCTAAAGGGGTCAATTAATGTGATATCTTTGGATCAGATCACCAAACAATTCAGTGTTGTTAGTCACAAGTGCTTCTTGTGCAAGGGTGTTAGTTACAAACAGAGGTTTGTGAAGGTAACAATGAATGTTATATCTGTGGATCAGATCACTGAACAGTGCATTGTTGGTCAGTCACAAGGGGTACTTGTGCAAAGGGTTGTTAGTCACAGGGGTGTCTGTGCAGGGAACAATGAAAGATATATATTAACTCAGATTACTGAACATGTCATTGGTTGTTAGTCACCAGCTATTTCCCATGCAAGGTAATTAGTCATAGAGTTTTCTGTGCAACGTTAGTGATCGGTTGTTGCCCGTGCAATTGTAATCAGATTATTTATAGTGGATTAAGACCTTGTTTAAGGCAAAATCACCTCGGAAGGGTGGACTGGAGTAGCTTGAGATTCTCTCAAGTGAACTAGGATATATTTGTTGTTCATTTATTTATTTAATGTTTAATGTTTTCCAGTTATCAGAAGCTTAAAGAAGTCTTAACTTTCGAAGAACGCAAACATCTTCTGAGAAACGATAAGCTTCTGATGAATAGCAACCTCGTAAGCTTCTGCGCAAGTTTTTTAAATAAAGGGAATTACTGAAAACCCAATTCAAACCCCCCTTCTTGTGTTTTTCTCCACCTTCAGAAAGTGTAAGTGTATATTCTTTTTTTCCTTCATATTATACATATATAATTTTAATAACTATTACATCAATATTTTCATCAAGTATACTTTTTATCTTTTATAGGGAGTTGGGAGAAAATAATAAGGCAATACAATTATATAAATCCATAAAACCTTACTATGTATACAATAATTTATTTATAAAAAAATTACTTTACAAATTTTAAGAGAAATCATGAACTTCGACTCTTGTAACTGTACTAATACAACACCAATTGCATTGATGGCAGCCTCTTGCATGATGAGAATGTCTCGCATAAGATACTCGAAATAATGTCTCGCGTAAGGTACTCGACTATTAAGTCTCACTTGAGGGATTTGTTGCAAGCTCGCATCAAGAAAAAGTCATACGGTATAGATTCGTACAAATGAGTTTTAAGAATATGAGCTCTTGTATAAACCACTTCACCCTTTACCAAGCCCTTGTGCTTGAGGAACTATGTAGTGTTATATTTTTACTGTGCCCTAGAGAGAGGTAGATTACGATAAGGCCATTAAGAGGGAGAGAGACAAGGTGCCCAAAGGCGTGCAACAAAGCCACCGACCTCCCAAAATAGGCCATGATGCTTCCAAAATTGGGCCAAGAGGTCCCCCATATGCGGCAATATAACCCGCCCAATTGGATTCCTAGTGTCGTATTCGCCCAGGAAATATGGAAGATGCCATATGCTTATAATGTCTAACTAAAGAGAGTCGGTCATGAGGGGAAACCGCTTCTTCTGTGATTCTAGGAAGACTAAGTCTTTCATTGACCACTTCCTTGGTCATGAATGTTGGGCATAACCACCTACTAACTTTATAACTCAGATCCAAGAAAGCTTATATATATATATATATATACCTCTTCCCAACGGGGTAAGAAGGCATAAATCTCAAGTAAAACTTACTTACACCCATTTAAATACCACTCAGTGAACGCTCCATGTTGGATAACCCTAAAAACATCATTTCAACCACCAACATACGACCTAGCAGCACCATCGACAACAGGATCTCCCACCACACGTGAGTTGGTCACTAATATACCTACTAGGGCCTCTAAATCTCCTTGACCTTGTAGGAGGAACACACACATGTACAATTTTTGGACAATACAATTTTAATTAATTATTATATAAAATATAACTATTATATCAATGATTAATTTGATTAAATAAAATAAATAGTATATTGGCCTTAATCGTTAAATGACTCGCGATGGGCTCGATCATTCTTTTAGTTAGCATACTGAGAGGTCCTTTCCCTTATCTGGTTATATATATATATATATATATATATATATATATATATATATATATATATATATATATATATATATATATATATATATATATATATATATATATATATATATATATATATATATATACGAGGAGGGATATATTTACTCCAGGAGTAAGTTGTTATAACATACTCCACATCTTGACCATTAATTCTTTTCAATCCAATGGTTAAAAATAATAAGTAATAGTTTTCACTCTCCACATTTAATTACTTATTATTTGTAACCATTGAATTGAAAAGAATTAATGGTCAAGATGTGGAGTAAGTTATAATAACTTACTCCTGGAGCATATGTACATATGCACAAAAACATATGTACAACCAAAGCTATTTGATAATTGGTTTTGTAGTTATTGGCATATTATTATTTTTCGAAGGTAGTTGTTCTAGTATGCATGTTATGTATATACCCTTATTAAGACATGTAGATAAAATAGGAAAATATAGTTAGGATTCAACTTGCTTGTCTTATCTTTATAGCTCTTTGTGTAAAAATGAAAAGAAAGACATATCTAGATTTTATGGATGTGACACGTTGCTCCAAACATGGGGTTAGTCTAGATGTCATCCTTAGCTCTCATCAATTACAACAGCTTCACATTCTCGTATGTACAAAAGTAAGTTAATATCATTATTTCCACTTACTTAATTTTCCCATTGTTATTTATAAATAATTTATTTTAACTTTTTTCGGTTTAGATGGTTTGCTCGTGGTATGACTTATAACAGATGTTCTAGACACTACATCACGTAGTATCACAATCTCTTAGACCCCCTTACTCCATATTATGTATTTCCACTAAACTAATCAATTCATAATAATTTATTTTTAATACTACAACTTTATAATCTAATTTACTTTTTCTCTACAATTTATTTGGCGGCTATATGTAGACATGGAACATCATCATGAAATTAGAGAAGAAGATGAATTCGTTTGGACTGCATGCACACCGACCATCGTGTTCACCACTTTGGAGATGCACCATAGTGACCATGTAAAACTATAGTTTGAAATGCGTTAACAAATCCCAAATCCCCTGACATGCCTTAGTTAATGGAAACAATGCAAAATTAATGAACAATGTGCCTTTAAGATTTGGAAAGACTTTGATAAATCTGAGTGTAAAATATAAAGAGTTGTAGTCAAAGAGTCTTAAGTGACACTGTGATTATAATACTCTGGGAGAACTGAATTTTTGAATCTGCGGATAGCAAGAATCGCCACCGACTTTTATTTTATCCAATTAGGAAAGGCTAAAAGAACAGGAAAGACCTTTTTGAAAAAGATTGAGTTCGGGGGGTAGGTTATACATGGACTCTTAATTGCTTAGATCACTTTGATTTGTTTTGAATTGTTTGAAGAGTGTCGTGTGTGTTTAGAAAAACAGTTTTGAAAAAGGACTTTAACTTTGTAAATAAAGTGTAGCCTTTGGAATTGTTTTGAAAAGAGGTGTATGAAGTAATTTGAAATGTTTTGAATTCAGCAAGCAATTGAGAACTACCTACCCTAATTTTAAAGTCTTTTCTTGTTCTTAAAGTCTTTCGTTGAGGGAAAGAGACTATCCACACCATTATTTAGTGGGAAGTCCTTTCATTGGATGTAATGGACATCGAATGGTCATCAAATAGTCATATGGGCTATCCATACCATAAAGAGGGTAGGAAGTCCTATGCATTGGATGTGAATAGTCATAAAAAGGCAACAAGTAAGGATGCCTTAGCATTCGAAGGGACCATCATCATTTAATCGAGGGACGAGATCATTTATATCATAGGCAACTTGAAGGGGCTATGATCTTTATTCCGAAGGGACTATGATGATTTGGAATCGTAGGCAGTATATGCTAAGGAATCTCTACGGTCGAGGGACTTGACCATATTAATCGAAAAGAAATCTGAGTGAGGGTTACCCTAAAGGTGAGTGTGTGAAACAAAGTGATTGATTTATTTAATCTTGAAAATTACGGTTATTCTAGTTTGATTTTAGTCTTGCCATATAATCCTATTAACATACATCTAAATAGTTTATACCAATTTATAGGTGCGGAAAGTAAATGCGGAAAAAAAATCCTATGTTATTACAAGGCTTCGGGATGTGGGATACATAACCAAAAAGCCGAGGGAGCGCGGAAAAGTAAAAGTGCGTGGAAATAAAAGTGCGTAAAAGATAAACCCTAAAATTATTACATGGCTTTGTGGAAGTTACATAATAATCAAAAGAAAAGTAAATACGGAAAATAAACCTAATTTAAATTATTACAACCTCGAAACAGATACATAATTAAAAATAATTAAACGCGCGAGGAAAAATCGAAGAATCGATGAAAATAGAATGAATTAGGATTTGAGAAAAATAGGGTTATAAGGTGAAAACCTAATTAAAATGAATTAACCCTAATCCTAAATTACTAAATTAATTATTGGTTAAAACCTAATTAATTAAATCGGTTAAAAAACTTAATTAACTAGATTAATTATTTTGGATAAAAAATCTAATTATTTAAATCGGTTTAAATCGGTTAAAAAACCTAAAGGTTAAAACCTAGACGAATGCGAATGGACAACACCTACCTATTATACATTTTAGTTTTTTTTATGGTGAATTAACTAAATAAATAACCTAATTAAAATTGAAATTAAATTAGTTAAAAAAATGTTAAGTGAAAACCTAAGGTCTAATCCTAATTATTTATGTTAATGGTTAATTAAGGGTTAATAGGATTAAATTAAAAATGAATGGAAACAGAAGAAGCAACATGTGAAAAATATGAAGAAAAAAAAAAGGTTGGTTCACGCTGAGATTTGAACACAGGTTTAGAAGATAATTGGTAGCATCCCTTTGCCAGCTGCGCCAAGCTCATATGCTTACAATGGTACCAAAATAAAATATTAAATATAAAAACATGACCTGAATGGACAGTTCAACCAAAAAGTCAAGCTGGGCCCTATGTCTCTTGCGTGAGCCAATAAAAATGTAGAGAGAAGCGGACTGAGTTGACCAGCCAGTAAGGATGGGCCACGCACACGGAGAGAGAATTAGACTTGTTGACTGGCGAATGGGAAGGAACCACACATGTGGTTACTGTTCATCTTCTTCATTTATTTCTAGCCCATGATTAGCTACGACGTTTGCTTTCATTTTGCTTCCATTTAGCTACGAATTTTAGTAGCAATTTTAAGCAAAAACAAACTCAATAAATTCACGTTAAACCTTCATCAAAAGCGCCCAGATCTGCAAGTAGGATTTCGAAGCTCAACAGTTTGCTTTTCCTAACAGTGGTGGAACCTGATTCATGTATTAAAACTCATGCACATTGGTTCTAATAAAATCTAAACACCATAATAAGCATGTATGCATACATAGAAACAATTTAAATGGCATGAATTTAAGGCTTGGAATTCAAAAATATATGCAAACAGTGAGTGACTAGGGAAGACGTTTGAGAGTGCTTCAAGCTTCAAAGAATACGTGGTTGAGTTCTTGGGATATCAACGAGGCTTATGTGATCCTTGAAAGTGATTGAAAATGTCTAGAGTGAAGGATACCAATTTTCCATAATCCTTCATATTTTGCAACTTTTGACCTTTGCCTTCTCCTCCAATTTTTTCGTCCCCTAACGGTTGGACTGAGTTGAGAATATATAGAGGGAGTTTTTAGGGCAAAAAAGAAGACATGGCCTTCAAGTGACTAGTAAGAGGAAATTAAAAAAGCTTTTATTGATTTTTTGCATAAAATATTTCTTCTTTGACTCCAATTCTATTTTTACACATTTTCTTCTCAATCCTAGCCATTAGATTATATTTACTCAGATTTTGATAAGGGAAAAAGATGGAATCATCAATTATATAATTACATCATGATATATTTAATTTTATTTGAATTTAAATAATTAAAATCAAATATAAATGAAATAATATCATAAAAATAAAAATATTTGAATCATGGACTCTCTTTGGGCTTAGGATTTCGTGGATAGCTCAAATTCATAGGCCCATCACTTAAAAGTCTCAATTTCATCAATTAGGTTTTTATGGTTTTCTTGAAATTTTCTCAACTTGCACCAATCATAACTCGCTCAATATTTATCACACGGATATGATCTAATACTTTTTGGAAATCCCAAGATGTTCTCTACAACCTAGTTTGGAACCATTTTTGCATTTGAAGATATTATCTTGATGACATTGGCCTTGACAAAAAACAGCTTTTTGTTGACTTTTAAAAGGACCTGTAGTGTTTTGTCTCATATCTCTCAGATGAAGCACTTCTTGGGCTTGGTACCAACATCAAAGTTGTAGAGAATTGAATTTCCTTGAGGATTAGATTTGGTTGGACTATTTCTGATGAACCATGTGAGTTATGGCTGGTCAAAATTCAGTTGACTTTTCTCCTAAAAACCCTTACTTAGAAACTTGGACTTTTGATGATCTTTGAGCTTTTCTTGATGAATCATGACCAACCCTTGATCAAATGATGAATATAACTTCAAAATGTTGATGTTAATTAACAAAAAATCAGGAGTTTTGACTGTAAGTTGACCATAGTTGACTTTTAGGTCAAACTAGTCGACTATTGACCATTTGAGCAGTTGACTGAGCAATCTTGGGCCATGAGGCTTGAAACCTGACATGTTGGTGCTTTGAGGCATATGAGAAAGTATGATGACCACTTGAAGCATTAGAACTTGATTTTATATTGATAGAAACAAAACCCTAGTTGTGGGTTGATTGATTAGGAGAGGGATAGGTATACCCATTTCTTGTGTGGCCTTGAGTAGATGAAGATCATATGAGCCAAAATATCTTGAAATATTATGGGAACATTTTGGGGTATGACAGTGATGTCAACCGAATTTAAACTAACACTACTACAAAAAGCGGTTCTAACGCCTGATGCGAAATGCATTTTACATCGTCAAAAGAATCGAGGTAACGAATGGCGCCATGAAAAGTAATGACTTAACACCGAGTATTATGGCATGGGTTCAAACTCAAATTTCTACACTTTTATTATTTATAAAAACTATCGCATATTTTATCACGGTTTACTATAAAAATCGAGGGGTAATTATATAATTTTTTAAAAATAAATCTCGTTACAGTGTTTTCCATAATAATACATTTTTTTAATAAAACTCGATACAGAATTTACAAAGAATATAATATTAATTGTTCATGAAGATCATATGTTGGGCCTTCAATTTCTTGATAATTTGGACAATATCAAATATTAGAAAACTCTTTCATGTACGGATCTTGCATTTATTTGTTTCTGGTGAAAAAAAGGTAAGATAATTAAAATCTATAATCAAAAACATTTTCAGTACAAATAAAAATTTAATAAAACAAACCTTGAACCCCAAATGATTTTTTTGTTCTTGCAATCCATCGAGGAGAACTATTCCAAGTTTCTTTAGGTCTTATATGTTTTGTTTTGATTTCCAATATCTTAAGAGAACTTATACAATGGTTGTCTCATAGATTTCATGTGGATCACTAATTGTGGATTCTTGAGTGTTGATAACTTTTAAATAGACGACAAAGATTTGTTTAAGGCTGTTGAATGAAAATATGAAGAAAACAATATCATTTAACTATCATCTCGATTTTTAAAACAACTGAAGGGTTAGAGTAAAATAATAATAAAAGAATTACAAAAATGACAACATTGTTTACCCAAAATATTTAAAATATATTGTATGCAATAAATATTGTATGAGACATTTGCTCATGGTGTAATTTTAATATTTTAGATAAACAATCTAAAATTATACTCTTCAACCCACTGTAGTTCGATCTAATTCTCCCAATATTAATTTAACTCAATTCATATTATACATCTATAATTTTATATATTAGATCAATATGCTCATCAAGTATTTTTTAATTTTTTATAGGGAGTTGGGAGAAAATAATAAGGCAGTACAATTATATAAATCCATCAAACTTTACTATGTATACAATAATTTATTTATAAAAAAAATTTACTTCACAAATTTTAAGAGAAATCATGAAATACGAATCTTGTAACTGTACTACTACAACACCAATTGCATTGATGGCAACCTCTTGCATGATGAGAATGATCCGTTTGGTTAGAACATATTAAACATGCCTTATGACATGATCATATACTTATATATAAATACAAAACCCTATTAACTCTCCAAACATATATATTATACTACAAAAATTGCTCACTTATTAATTATTGTGAAAAACACAAAACATGAAGATTTTCATTAGCTATAAGACTATATCCTTGTTGTGTTTTTTCTTAATCATGGTAACATTGGTGAAACAAGTTCAAAGCACACCTTGCTCAAGCACATTTTTCTCAGCCCTTGTGCAACTCATTCCTTGTAGGGCATCAGTTGCTCCTTATAGCCCAATTCCACCCACTGATGCATGCTGTAATGCCCTTAAAGCTTTAGGTCAATCATGTTTGTGTGTTCTAGTTAATGGACCTCCGATAAGTGGCGTGGATCGTAACATGGCTTCGCAATTGCCGGAAAAGTGTACCTCAAACTTTGAACCTTGTGTGTGATTTTCCACTCTCTTTCATATATAAAGGTTTTATATTTGTAATTATGAGCAAGTGAAAGTAGGGTTATAATCTTGTTTATTTTCTTTATGCAGGTGAATTTATATGATGATCGTGAAGTTGGAGCATGAAGCTGGAATTTATTCCATTAGAAATAAAGTTTTTTTCACCTTTGTTTTTTATATTAGGAGAAACTTTAAGTAGTGTGTGCCAAAATAATATTCCATAAGATGAGACTTATGTAATCATGGGATTATGTTTCAGTCTATGGTTTACTTTCTGTAGATTGTTCTCAGTTTTCAATAGTTAAGTTCTGAGATAATAAAACATAAGAAAAAAATGATTCTTGAGTTAGAGAAATATATATTAGTTGTTGGTGCATTATTTAATCCTTAATCTTTGACAAATAGTATTTTTTGTATTTTCTTTTATAATATAGAACGACATAACTAGCCTGTTTTGCAAAAAGAAAAAGCATAGGATGTTATATTCAAAAAACATAATTTATAAGAGACACAACTAGCATGCTTCGTAAAAAAAAAGTACAATTTAATTGAAATATTATAAGATTATATATTTAATATTATAATTTAGAGTGGATATAATTAGCATATATGACGAAAAATATTATTAAAAAAAATCATAGGATATTGTATCCAGAAATCATATAATATCATATAATTCTTAGAGATATTTAAATTATGAAATTTTAGTCTTGTGTGATTTTATAAATAAAATTTCATAACAAAAGATATATTTAAAGATTGAACTAATTAAAAAAAAATCAATTTGAGAATCAAAATAACTTAAGAAAGACACATCCAATAATATTTTATAGTTATAATTAGGGATGAGGAGAGGTTCATAATTTAGGAACGACACATCCAATAATTTCACATCCAAAATAACTCAGCACCCTTTAAATCTCTGAGTTACAAGGAGAGGTTTATGCTTGAAGCTCCATTTTGAAAAGAGAAAATTAGGAAGGCGGTGTGGGATTGTGAAGGTTTTAAAAATTCGGGTCTGGATGGTTATTCCTTTAGTTTATAAAGAAGTGTTGATTTGTTCTTAAAGAAAATTTTTTTTTCTTCGTTTTTTCAAGGATTTTTATGGAGGGGCTTTGTTATCAAAAGCGTTTGTTTTTTCTTTTTTTATTTTGATTCCGAAAAATGTTAATCCTTTTGAATTTGGACAATTATAGAATTATTTGTTTAATTGGGTGCCTTTACAAAGCTTTGACTAAACTTTTAGCGGCTAGATGGAAGATTGTCCTAAATTCTATCATTTCTTTAAAGCACTTATATTTCGGGAAGACAATTGTTAGATGATGTTTTGGTGGCTAATGAGCTTATTAATTTTGCATGCAAAGAGAATTAGGAGTGTACTCTTTTTAAGGTTGATTTCGAGAAAGCTTATGATAAAGTAAGTTGGAATTTCTTTCGGAGCATGATGAGGAAGATGGGTTTTGGGGAGTTGTGGTTGAGATAAATGAAGACTACCGTTTTTTCTAGCAAGATGTTGGTGCTTGTGAACGGAAGTCCGACTAAGGAATTTTTGGTGGAAAGAGGATTAAGACAAGGGGATCTTATCTCTCAGTTTCTTTTCGTGTTGGTAGCAGAGGCACTTTCGGGGTTAGTGAGAATTTCGATAGATTTGGGGGATTTTTCTGGCTTCAACGTGAACAGAAAAATGTCTTATAGGTATCCTTCAATTTGTGGACGATACTCGTAGTTGGAGGCATTCGTGGGCTATCAAAGCGGTGCTTAGAGGTTTTTAATTAGCGTTAGGTCTTGGAATCAATTTCTAGAAGAGCAAGATTATCGGGATTAATGTTAGTTCCAATTTCCTTGAGGCGGCTACTTTATTTCTTTCGTGTAAAATTGAAGATACAGACTTCACTTTCCTTGGAATTCCGATTGGTTCTAATCCTAGAAGAATATATTCTTGGAATTCGCTTCTTTCTAAATTGAATAAGAGGCTCTCTTGTTGGCATGATCAGATGCTTAGTTTTGGGGGGGAATGATTACCCTTCTCAAATCGGTTCTTAGTAGTTTTAGGGGAAGGAGTACCACAGATATGAGGGGTGCTTAAAACCTTCCCCTTGTATAATCAACACCCGTACCTAAGATCTCTCTTTTTGTTGTTTGTTTCAAAAACATCTTTGGGTTTATTTCGCTTTTTTCCCATTTCCTTTGGAAACAATAAAACGCGGGGTGGCGACTTTCACTGAAATAATGAGTCAAGTCAATCAATGGCTTTGATCTCAGTTTTTCCCCGCTACACTCAAGTATAACTGTTTGTTCTTTTTTCTCTTCTAATCCGGAATCTCTCTTTCATTCTTTTCTTGATTGTCGGGTTTCCGCTTTGGTTTGAAAGGATGTGGCTGAATAAGTTGGTTTTGAGGATTACTCTTGTAGTTGTTTGATGGGAAACTTCGTGGAATGATTTTCTTTTTGTAAATTCAAGAGGGTTAAGGTCGGTAAAGAGAGTTGTGTTTGGTTGGCCGTGTGTTGGAATATTTGGATTCTTTGGAATGGTATCATTTTTAGGAATTTCAGTTGGAACGTGGTCGATTTAGTTTGAAAGAGTAAGATAACTATTTGGAGGTGGTTTTTTATTGGTGATATTACTTATCCCAATTGCAATTTGTATGAATTTAGCAAAGACCTTTTATTTTTTTTATCTTAAATTTCAATTGGTAGGTAATTTCTCTTATCGTCGAGATTTATCTCGCTCTCTTTATAATCAAGGTTGAGTACCGTTTGTGTGTATATATATATATATATATATATATATATATATATATATATATATATATATATATATATATATATATATATATATATATATATATATATATATATATATATATATATAGCCTTAAGCTACCGGGTTCCAAAATGTTCAATATTTGGTGCTTACTTTACTTTTCCACAATCTCTTTATTTTCCCAATTTAGTTAGAGGCTTTTCAATATTTTATTTCTAACAAATGCATATTTAGACAAAAATAAACATGCAAAGAAACACTGCATATTTTACTTAAAAAAAAGAATTGCATTTTTGTTTGATATATGGAGTACATGTATTGAATATTACTGTATGAGACATATGAAGAGTTTAATTTTAATTTTTTTTTTTGTTTATCAAGCCTCCTTCCGATCACAGCGGGAGAATTTTCAAATTTTTTATTTGTAATACGAATATGTTATGTAAGTATCATTATGTGGATATGACTATTAACATCCTAACTCCTAAGTATAATGATGATGTCATAATCCTTACTAGCTATCAAATGCGGTAAATTTTATTTCATTTGTTAAATTTTTATTAATGACAAAATTTATTATAAAAGACCCTCAAAATCATAAGAGAAAAAGAGTGATGCACAGACAGTGTAAAATATTTTTACACTGTCAACCAATCACCACCATGTATCCAATTAAACCACTATTTTATTTAAAAAATAATTTAATGACATGGCTAATTGATAGCTTTCTATTGGATGACAGTGTAAAACTATTTTACACTGTCAGTGCACTACCTTTTAACTCAAATCATAATAGTAATAAAAACGACAAAATAAGACTGAATATAAGGACTTATATATGGTTTGTGTCGATCATTTGCAATCACTTTTTCACCTCTTTGTGACATGTGAGGTTGTGAGTATGTATAAGAATAGAAATTTTAGATTGTTTGGCATGTCCTTTCCACCCATTCTAGAAATATTTATTTGCTTTTTGAGTTTTTTAACCACTGTGAGGTGGCATAATTATGATTATTCATTTGATGGCAGGATCAATTTTGAAATTTCGGAAGGATGCCATTTTTTCAAGTACTACTTTATCTAAACATGGTGGATTTAACCGACAATAGTATTTTAGCTTCTTTAAAATGGCATTTTGTTATGTTTCATGTATACTTCTTGATTGAGGGAAAAATCTTATTATGCGCTTGAGCCAATAATGATCGGAGAGTTTGATTTGGTTCTTCGATTGAATTTAATGTTTTTTTTTTTTTTGGAAGATTATGTTCTTTTTATGGGTACTTTGGTGTTTGATTTGGTTCTTCGATTGAATTTAATGTTTTTTTTTCGGAAGATTATGTTCTTTTTATGGGTACCTTGGTGTGGTGTTTTCGTCGGGTATCCTCTTGTGATGTGATAGCTTTGTTTTTTTTTTTTAAAACAAGGAATATATTGAAACGAGAAACAAAGTTTTTCAAATTTGTTACAAAAAACGAAGGAAAGTTCCAAAGAAAAATTACACATCAATTGATACCAATTGATACCTATGATAAGTAAAATAAAGGATTTTTGTTAAATTCATAAAAGTCACAATTAAGATGGTTAATTTTTCTGATAAACGCCCATGTCTAGACCAAAGCTTTTACGTTCCAAATAATATCCGAAATATTTCACGTGTCGCTTCTAAAAACTATTCCATTTCTCACCAACCAAAGAGTCCAACACAAAGCCAACCAAACTACTCCCTCCTTTCCTTTCATGGTCTTTCTCGACTTGCAGAACGATGACAATTTCTAGAAACTTTCCTTAAAACCAACAGGTTTATAGTCAACCAATCCAATCCACCAAGCCACTTCTTTCCAAACCAGAAGAGAGTTACAGCAAAGAAGAAGAGAATGAAAGGATGTTTCTTCTGTCAATTCACAAAATACACAAGCAGTAGAATCAGTAGGATGCATACCTTGGTTTCTCCTTTTGGTGGTTCGATGTACGGGTTTTTTTTCTTATTTTTAATTTTTTTTATGAATTTTAGTAAAAAAAAGGACTCTTTTGAAGTGTGGTCTAGGTGTAAAAATTTTGAAACTTTAGAAAAGTACAGGAAAGTTAAGAATGAGACTAAAAAAGTGGTGAGTGAAGCCAAAACTTAAGTTTTTAACGGATTATACCAATCTCTAGGAATCAAGAAAGACTAGAGATTTGGATCAAGTGAAGTGTGTTAAGGATGAAGAAGGCAGAGTCTTAATTCAAAAAAAAGATATAAAGGATAGATGGAAAAATTATTTTTACAATTTATTTAATGAAGGATATGATGTCTCACCTAACTCTAGCAGACTCGACATTAGAGATGAGGATCGAAACTATAATTACTATTGTCGGATTCAGAAATAGGAGGTAAAAGAAACATTAGAGAGAATGAGTAACATCAAGGCGGTTGGGCCAGACATCATACTTATTGAAGTGTGGAAAATTCTTGGAGATAGAGGTATTGAGTGGCTCACTAAAATCTTTAATGAAATTATGAGGTCAAAACGCATGTAGAATGAATGAAGAAGAAGTACTTTAGTTCCAATCTATAAGAACAAAGGGGATATACAGAATTGTGCAAATTATAGGAGATTAAGCTTATGAGTCATACCATGGAGATATGAGAAATAGTGAATAAACAGATATTACGAAAAAAGACTCAAGTCACCGAGAATCAATTTGGTTTTATGTCGGGAAGGTCGACCATGAAAGCGATTTATCTATTACGGCGTGTGATGGCGAAGTATCAGATGGACCAACAAGACTTACACTTAATTTTTATTGACTTGGAGGAGGTGTATGATGTAACGCCCGTATAATTTTAATATTAATTTAATCAAGAATATTGAATTAATAATTAGAATTATTAAGGATTTTGTGAAAAATAATAAATAAATAATGGTTTATGGCATTTGGGCCATGTGAGAAATAGTAGAAGGGGGGGTGTGATATAGGAAGGCCCTTTACTAATATTATTATTATTTTCATAAAAATTGGAATTGGGAAGAAAGAAAGAACGTGAAAGAACAGAAGTCTGAGGAACGAGGAACGTGAAGGAGAACGGTAGAGGGAGAGACCAAGAATCAAGAATTTGTCTAAGGTAAGGGGGGGACTTATCTGATTATCATCTATTATCGGGTTAGGGGTTAATAATACTGAATAGATGTGGAATTCGGGTCGATTGAGTCATATGATAGGTTTAGGGATTGAGTCAAATTGTATGATGTTTTGATCTCTATGTGTGAATCTATGATGTCTGTGTTGTTATAGTCTCAATTGATGCGTAATTGATGCATTGTGAGACGTAGTTTGTGTTGTTTTGGGCAATCTATGTATCTATGTTCGCACTGGTATGTATTGGGTGTGTTTGGAATGCATAGAATGCTGTTTTCTGCAGGTTGGGGTTTCTGAAATTACCGGTTCGCGCCGCGTGCGTAGGGTGGCGCCGCGAACAGGTGGGCAGAATGCCAGGAAGTTGTGATACGGTCAGGTCGCGCCGCGTACCTGTGTTCGCGCCGCGAAGGCGTAACTTTTTTTTCGTTTCGCGCCACGTGTGGATGTTTGCGCCGCGAACAGCTTGGCAGAGAGCCAATGAATTCTGGGACGCTCAGTGCGCGCCGCGAACGGGTGATGGCGCCGCGTGCTGTTGGTATTTTGAGATATTTTTAAAAGTTCAAAGATGCATAACTTTTTAACCATTGGTCCGTTTGATGCGACGTTTTGAGCTAAACGAACCTTGTAGGATAATCTACGTGATGATGATTGATTGGTTTTTAGAATGATGAAAATACATGTATGCTATTCTTGTTGAGTATGATGATTGAGGCAAATACGTGTATGTTTTGTGTATGATGATTATGGAATTGTAATTGAATGATGTTAATATATATGAACATACTTGAATGATGATGATGATGTTGATGATTGATGATGATGATGATAGTAGAAGTATGTTATATATGTTGCATTCATTCATGTTCATTGATGATACTGTATCCATAAGGGTGTGTTGGATCAGTGAAGGGCATGATTCCCATCGTGTGGAATCTGTGCTGGTAGGGCCGTATCTTGGACGATGTTGGATCGGTCATGGGTTATCCCATTGATGATGATTGGTACCACATGCATAGTGTCAGTTCATTCATGTGCATAATTTATAACATGATTGGATGTATTCCAGTGTTGTAAATGTTGAATGATGTGTTTGATTGTTGGTTAACTTGTTTTGAATAGCTGGTTGTGAAACAATTGGGTGAATGATGCAACTATGACGTGTTATTGCTTTATAACCTTATAACATTTGTTAATTATGATGAGACTCACCCTTACATGTTGTCATTTTCAGATTGAGGATAGCGGTTGTTCGACTCGGTGAGGATTAGCTCATGAGTCAGTGTTTAGTTAGTGTCAGGTGTCATGCTCTGGTAGTTGTAACACGGGACGCGATTGTTTAGAGTTTATGATTATGACTCTAGTTATGTTTTGATGTTTTGAAGGATAAGTTTTGAAGATGTTAAACTTAGTCCGTTTTTGATAAATTTCCGCTGTGTTAACATGAACCGTTTTAATTTATGATGATTACCTCAGTGAATGCATGACATGACTGAATCATGTTTATATATTATGAATTGTGGCACCCTTATTTCATGTACTCTGAATAATTGTTTTAAATTGCCGCGGGGTTAGTAAGGGGTGTTACAATAGTGGTATCAGAGCATAGTCGGTCGTTATGACCAGAGTCTTAGTGTCAGTTTTACTTTCCTGTGTATGCGACTAGTAAGAGTTAACTGTCGATACTTCTGTTCTGATTAAATTGGTTGTGATTTAAGCAGAACAATGGCTGGAAGAGGAGGAAGAAACGATGATGCTATCGCTGAGGCTCTGGGCATGATTGCGGGTGTGCTGGGAGGAAATGCCAATGGAGCTGCGATCGGTGCTGACAGGCAGCTGAACAGTTTTCAGAGGAACAATCCTCCATTGTTCAAAGGCACGCATGATCCTGAAGGTGCTCAGAAGTGGCTTAAGGAAATCGAGAGAATCTTCAAAGTCATCGATTGTGCTGAGGATCTAAAGGTGAGGTATGGTACTCACATGTTGTCTGAAGAGGCTGACGATTGGTGGCTTACTACCAGGACTGAACTGGAAGCTGATGGTGTGGCTATTTCTTGGGCTGTGTTCAAGAGAGAGTTTTTGAGAAGGTACTTTCCTGAAGACGTAAGGGGTCGAAAGGAAATTGAATTTCTGGAACTAGTTCAAGGTAGCATGACAGTACCAGAGTACGCTTCGAAGTTCGTTGAGTTGGCAAAGTACTACGTCCACTACAACAATGATGAAGCTAGTGAATTCTCGAAGTGCGTCAAGTTCGAGAACGGTCTCCGTGATGAGATTAAGCAGGGTATCAGATATCAGAGAATCCGAAGATTTGTAGACTTGGTGGACTGTAGTAGGATCTTCGAGGAAGATAATCTCAAGTTGAAGTCATCTCACTCTCGCGAGTTAGTTGATAGGAAGGGGAAGAAGCCTATGGATAAGGGTAAGCCATATGGTAGAGGTAATCCAAAGACTGGTGGTTGGAAGAAGCCTAGTGGGGGAGACTCCAGTGCTTTCGTCAGGTGCTATAACTGTGGTGAGGTCGGGCACCGTAGGAATGAGTGCAAGCTGAATCAGAAGAAGTGCTTCAAGTGTGAAGAGGTGGGGCATGTTGCCGCTGATTGTAAGAAGAAGATTGTGACTTGTTACAATTGTGGTGAGGAGGGTCACATTAGCCCACAGTGTCCTAAACCGAAGAAGAACCAAGCTGGAGGGAAGGTCTTTGCTTTGTCTGGATCGGAAACCACTCCGGAGGATAGACTAATTAAAGGTACGTGTTTTATTCATGGCACACCTTTAGTTGCGATTATTGATACTGGAGCAACTCATTCTTTTATTTCTTTGGATTGTGCTGAGAGGTTGAATTTGGAAATATCTGAAATAAATGGAAGTATGGTTATTGATACTCCTGCGTCGGGTTCAGTAACTACTTCGTCTGCATGCTTGAATTGTCCGGTTGACATTTTTGGTAGAGAATTCGGGATGGACTTAGTGTGCCTTCTGTTGAAACAACTTGATGTAATCCTGGGAATGAACTGGTTGGAGTTCAACCGTGTTCATATCAACTGTTTTGAGAAGACGGTAATTTTTCCTGAAGAGGTTAGTGCTGATAATCTAGAAATGACAGCTAGGCAGGTGAATGAGGCTATCGGAGATGGTGCAACAGTATTTATGTTGTTCGCATTGATGAATGTGAAAGAAAAGGTGGCGAGTAGCGAATTACCTGTGGTGTGTGAATTTCCAGAAGTTTTTCCGGAAGAAGTGAATGAATTACCACCGGAAAGAGAAGTGGAGTTTTCTATTGATTTAATTCCGGGAACTAGTCCAGTGTCGATGGCACCGTACCGTATGTCGCCGTCTGAGTTGGCCGAACTGAAGAAGCAGTTAGAAGAATTGTTGGAGAAGAAATTTATTCGTCCTAGTGTTTCTCCGTGGGGTGCGCCTGTGTTACTAGTAAAGAAGAAAGAGGGTTCGATGAGGCTGTGTGTAGATTACAGACAATTGAACAAGGTTACTATCAAGAATCGGTATCCATTGCCGAGGATTGATGATTTGATGGATCGGTTGGTTGGAGCGCGAGTATTTAGTAAAATTGATCTGAGGTCTGGGTATCACCAGATACGTGTGAAAGACGATGATATTCAGAAGACCGCTTTCAGGACAAGGTATGGACATTACGAGTATTCGGTAATGCCGTTTGGAGTTACTAATGCACCTGGTGTATTTATGGAGTATATGAATAGGATATTTCATCCTTATCTCGATAAGTTTGTGGTGGTATTTATAGACGATATCCTGATATATTCCAAGAGTAAGGAAGAACATGCCGAACACCTCAGAACTGTGTTAGAACTGTTGAAAGAGAAGCAACTTTTTGCCAAACTGTCGAAGTGTGAATTCTGGTTAGAAGAAGTCAGTTTTCTTGGACATGTGATTTCTAAGAATGGTATTGCTGTTGATCCTACAAAGATAGAAGCTGTGTCTCAGTGGGAAGCTCCGAAGTCAGTGTCAGAGATTCGTAGTTTTCTTGGCCTTGCAGGTTATTACAGGAAGTTTATTGAAGGATTTGCAAAGTTAGCATTGCCATTAACTAAACTAACCAGAAAGGGACAAGCTTTTATTTGGGATGCAAAGTGTGAAGAAGGATTCCAAGAGCTGAAGAGAAGGTTGACTAGTGCTCCTATCTTGATTTTGCCGAATCCGACAGAATCATTTGTGGTTTATTGTGATGCATCGCTGATGGGCTTAGGTGGTGTATTGATGCAAAATCATCAGGTAGTCGCTTATGCGTCGAGACAACTTAAAGTGCATGAGAGGATTATCCGACTCATGATTTGGAGCTGGCAGCTGTAGTCTTTGTTTTAAAGTTGTGGCGACATTATTTGTATGGTTCGAGATTTGAGGTATTCAGTGATCATAAGAGCCTGAAGTATCTCTTTGACCAGAAAGAGTTGAATATGAGGCAGAGAAGATGGTTAGAATTCCTGAAAGATTATGATTTTGGTTTGAACTACCATCCGGGTAAGGCAAACGTTGTTGCTGATGCATTGAGTAGGAAAACCTTGCATATGTCTATGCTAATGGTGAAGGAATTGGATTTGATTGAACAATTCAGAGACTTGAGTTTGGTATGTGAAGGTACTCCTACTAGTGTTAAATTGGGTATGTTGAAGCTGACTAGTGGTATTCTTGAAGAGATCAGAGAGGGTCAGAAAGACGATGTTGAGTTAATAGATAAGTTGACTTTGATTAATCAAGGCAAGGGTGGTGAATTTAGAATTGATGAAAATGGTATACTGAGGTTTGGTGACCGAGTTTGTGTCCCTGATATTACTGAACTCCGGAAACGTATTTTAGAGGAAGGACACCGTAGTGGATTGAGTATTCATCCTGGTGCTACCAAGATGTATCATGATTTGAAAAAGTTGTTTTGGTGGCCAAGAATGAAGAAAGAAATTGCCGAGTTTGTGTACTCTTGTTTAATTTTCCAGAAGTCAAAGATTGAGCATCAGAAACCGTCTGGGTTTATGCAACCGATGTTTATTCCTGAGTGGAAGTGGGATAGCATATCAATGGATTTTGTGTCGGGTTTGCCGAGGACTGTCAAGAATTGTGAAGCTATCTGGGTCGTGGTGGACAGGTTGACAAAGTCTGCACATTTTATACCGGTGAGAATGGATTATCCGATGGAGAAGCTAGCTCAGTTGTATATCGAGAAGATAGTTAGTCTTCATGGTATTCCTTCAAGTATCGTGTCAGACAGAGATCCGAGGTTTACGTCTAAGTTCTGGGAAGGTTTACAGAAGGCTTTAGGTACTAAACTGAGGTTGAGTTCTGCTTATCATTCGCAGACGGATGGACAGACTGAGAGAACAATTCAGTCGTTAGAAGACTTGTTACGTGCTTGTGTATTAGAAAAAGGAGGTGCTTGGGATAGTTATCTGCCTTTGATTGAATTTACCTACAACAACAGCTATCATTCGAGTATAGGTATGGCTCCGTTTGAGGCATTGTATGGTAGGAGGTGTAGAACTCCATTGTGTTGGTACGAAGCTGGTGAGAGTGCTGTGATTGGACCAGAAATTGTACAATAGACTACGGAGAAGATTAAGATGATTCAAGAGAAGATGAAAGCTTCTCAGAGTCGTCAAAAGAGTTATTATGATAAGAGGAGGAAGACACTTGAGTTTCAAGAGGGAGATCATGTGTTTATGAAGGTTACTCCTATGACGGGTATTGGTCGAGCTTTGAAGTCAAAGAAGTTGACTCCGCGTTTTATTGGACCATTCCAAATTTCAGAAAGAGTGGGAGAAGTGGCATATCGTATTGCGTTACCGCCAATGCTTGCCAACTTGCATGATGTATTTCATGTGTCTCAATTGAGGAAATACATTTCGGATCCGTCCCACGTGATCCAAGTGGATGATGTACAGGTGAAAGATAACTTAACGGTTGAAACGTTACCTGTGAGGATTGAAGATAGAAGACTGAAGCAATTGCGGGGCAAGGAAATAGCTTTAGTCAGAGTAGCTTGGGGAGGACCAGCTGAAGGAAATGTTACCTGGGAGCTAGAGAGCCAGATGAAGGATTCGTATCCAGAGCTCTTTACCTGAGGTATGTTTTCGAGGACGAAAACTCTTTTAGTGGGGGAGAGTTGTAACGCCCGTATAATTTTAATATTAATTTAATCAAGAATATTAAATTAATAATTAGAATTGTTAAGGATTTTGTGAAAAATAATAAATAAATAATGGTTTATGGCATTTGGGCCATGTGAGAAATAGTAGAAGGGGGGGTGTGATATAGGAAGGCCCTTTACTAATATTATTATTATTTTCATAAAAATTGGAATTGGGAAGAAAGAAAGAACGTGAAAGAACAGAAGTCTGAGGAACGAGGAACGTGAAGGAGAACGGTAGAGGGAGAGACCAAGAATCAAGAATTTGTCTAAGGTAATGGGGGACTTATCTGATTATCATCTATTATCGGGTTAGGGGTTGATAATACTGAATAGATGTGGAATTCGGGTCGATTGAGTCATATGATAGGTTTAGGGATTGAGTCAAATTGTATGATGTTTTGATCTCTATGTGTGAATCTATGATGTCTGTGTTGTTATAGTCTCAATTGATGCGTAATTGATGCATTGTGAGACGTAATTTGTGTTGTTTTGGGCAATCTATGTATCTATGTTCGCACTGGTATGTATTGGGTGTGTTTGGAATGCATAGAATGCTGTTTTCTGCAGGTTGGGGTTTCTGAAATTACCGGTTCGCGCCGCGTGCGTAGGGTGGCGCCGCGAACAGGTGGGCAGAATGCCAGGAAGTTGTGATACGCTCAGGTCGCGCCGCGTACCTGTGTTCGCGCCACGAAGGCGTAAGTTTTTTTTTCGTTTCGCGCCGCGTGTGGATGTTTGCGCCGTGAACAGCTTGGCAGAGAGCCAATGAATTCTGGGACGCTCAGTGCGCGCCGCGAACGGGTGATGGCGCCGCGTGCTGTTGGTATTTTGAGATATTTTTAAAAGTTCAAAGATGCATAACTTTTTAACCATTGGTCCGTTTGATGCGCCGTTTTGAGCTAAACGAACCTTGTAGGATAATCTACGTGATGATGATTGATTGGTTTTTAGAATGATGAAAATACATGTATGCTATTCTTGTTGAGTATGATGATTGAGGCAAATACGTGTATGTTTTGTGTATGATGATTATGGAATTGTAATTGAATGATGTTAATATATATGAACATACTTGAATGATGATGATGATGTTGATGATTGATGATGATGATAGTAGAAGTATGTTATATATGTTGCATTCATTCATGTTCATTGATGATACTGTATCCATAAGGGTGTGTTGGATCAGTGAAGGGCATGATTCCCATCGTGTGGAATCTGTGCTGGCAGGGCCGTATCTTGGACGATGTTGGATCGGTCATGGGTTATCCCATTGATGATGATTGGTACCACATGCATAGTGTCAGTTCATTCATGTGCATAATTTATAACATGATTGGATGTATTCCAGTGTTGTAAATGTTGAATGATGTGTTTGATTGTTGGTTAACTTGTTTTGAATAGCTGGTTGTGAAACAATTGGGTGAATGATGCAACTATGACGTGTTATTGCTTTATAACCTTATAACATTTGTTAATTATGACGAGACTCACCCTTACATGTTGTCATTTTCAGATTGAGGATAGCGGCTGTTCGATTCGGTGAGGATTAGCTCATGAGTCAGTGTTTAGTTAGCGTCAGGTGTCATGCTCTGGTAGTTGTAACACGGTGTTTACGGTGATTTTCGGTAAACAACCGCTAGTCTTCCAAACTATAATAAATATGATTTGGTTACTTGCAGGATCGACTAGATTGATCCTAGGACACATAGTCAAGAAGATTGTTATCAATGTTCATTTGAATCATATTCGTAATTTGTCCTCTTCAATGAGTATTGTTCGATTCAAGAATCTTGGTAATTGCTTCGTTATATGTAATTATAACTTCGACAAGAAAGATAAATAACATAACATATGAAACTTAAAGATTGTTAAAACATAAAGAATCTTAAACTGCAGAAACGTTAAAGACTTTAAAAGTAAATGATCATGAAAGTAAATTCGGAAGTAAAATAAAGATACAGGAATGTAAATGACAAGAAATAAATGAAATGCAGTAATTCAGAAATGTATTCGAAAATGAAATACAATACACATGTATTAAAATGGTGGTGTCATACGTACATTTTCTCAGCGAACTCTTTCTCGTAACACTTGATACTTGAGTAAATATGTGAGTGATTTGTACAAAATGAACACACGGAATCCTAACATTAAAACTCCTATTTATACTAGTTTCGACCTTAACGGTCCTACACTAATCTGCTGCCACGTTTCTCATCAGAACTTCCAGCGAAGCCATCTGTATTTGAACGGTTACGAAACCGTCTTCGAATTTCAAATCTTCCCGCCTGAGTCCATCTTCGACGCGTGGCAGTGTAAAAACACTATGAAAACACGCTAAGTAGTAACACTTAAATATATACTTTATAAATTTTGTCTAAGTCCCGAAGACATATGCTTTCATTAGTCTTTCAGTGTTCACTATCTTCAACGAACTTAGAAGTCTGTATCTTCGAGGCATGACCATCAGTAGCCATCTTTCCTTCGATTCTCAACTCCTTCGAAGGACAATATAAAATGAAATCTTCAGCTAACAAATTGCCCCCAATAAATGCCTGTTTCGAGAATCAACAGAAATAGGCGTTTCTTGTCATTATAAGATTTCGTTTTTATGATCTTTGAAAGTTCCAAGACTGCTGACTAACGTCATAATCACTGATAACACTGTTTCCGAAACGTCTTGTCATGTTCAAAGATGTCTTCTCATAACTTACATTCCCACGTTTTAACCTTACTTCCTGATCATTACTCCTACATACTAGGAGTGAAGCTAACTCATTCGACCGCCGTTGGATTAAATCACCAGCCGCCACGTGTCTCTCGGGTTTTACCCAAAAGATTTAAAAGGGTTTCCGTTAAACCTTTAAATATTTGACCTTGTGCCTTTATACCGCCTTCCATTCATCTTCTACACCGAGAAAACTAAGAATATCTTCACTCTTTCTAAAATCTTGCTCTTTTTAGCAAAAACTCTTCCATGGCTTCATCTTCAAATGTTCTTCAACCCGCTTTGAAGCTCCAATCAACAACACGTTCTGGGGAACGAGAGTTCGTTCCAAACCCTAACACTGAAGAAATACGCGCAATCTACGCTTCCCAGGTAATCATACCTTTTGATCTTTCTGGAAAAACTCTTGCTTTTATGGGTCCGTTACCGAGTGAAAGTATCCAATCTGTGAATAAATTCTTCCCTGCTTATTACAAGACTAGACCATTAGTTAGCAAAGTTAAGATAGATGAAGACGGTCGTTCTCCTTTAGGCAAATCTGCTAATGTTGAGAAAACTTCAACTGCAACCCCTTTAGCTTTAGCCAAAATTAGGTTAAACTATATGACCAATTCTGTAAAAGTTTTTAGGTCAATCCCTTTAGCCAAAGATCCTGACTTGTATTATGCTTGGCTAGAAAAGGTAGAGAAACAAAAAGGGCCCTTTTGGAAATCGTTAGGGATATACGATTTCATCCAACTGTCAAAAACAGGTTTAGAATACAACCAACCCATGTTAGTAGCAGCGGTTCATTTCTGGGATGCTTCTCACAATACCTTCCATCTTCCATGTGGAATGGTTACCCCCACACTTTTTGATGTGGCTGCTATTACGGGACTTCGACCAACTGGTGAAACCTTTGATCCCAATGACATAGATAATGACACTATAGGTTTCAACGATTCGCAAGTTACTTACACGGCATTCATCCAGAAACACCATATTACCACCGAAGCGACAGTATCTGACGAAGAGCATATTGCTTTTCTAGCATTATGGCTCTCACGGTGCGCCTTCTGCTCAAGATCTATCCAGGTTGCAAAGAGGTACCTTTGCATGGCTAATCAGTTGCATGCTGGTAGAAAACTCAACCTCAGCCAACTACTTCTAGGGTCTCTTTACGAAAACCTTAGTGAAGCTGCGAATCTTACCAAGAATTTCAAATCTGGCAATTTACTTTATGCTGGTCCTTTTTGGTTATTGCAACTGTGGCTCAATGCCACATTCGAAACTTATCTTCCTTTTCGAGGAGATGTCAATGAGGAAGATAGCACAATCAAAAATCGAACTATAGAAGGGACCAGGTTAGCTTACCTAACTCCAAAAGAGGAAATGGGAAAGCTTCATGAACATTTCTTGGCGTATTCAATGATGTTTGCTCGGCGTGATCAGTTCGATCCTTCCATGGCCCCATTTGTACACAGAATATTAGGTCCTGAATGGTTTACTCGAAAATTTCCACCAACATCTCAAGATCAGCAAACTGAATCCATGGAAATTTGGGAAGCCTTTCTGACTCCAAGATTATTTTCCCACCGTCTTCGACCATCAAAGGGTCAATGTATCCTCATGTGTTATCAACCAAATTTGGTCTCGAGGCAGTTTGGGCTAACTCAAATAACACCCAAGTGCTTATATGAGAAAAGGAACCATATGTGTTTCCACACTTTGTATCTGACTGAAGAAGAATGTGAACGAAAAATCAACAAATATACTGGCGTTGCCAACCTTTCTCCTATTCCTTTCGAACCTTCTTTTTACTCTACACCAGATTTTCATCAATGGTGGACAGAGTATTATAGCTCTCAAATTTTTGATGCTGATAGCCTTGCTCAAGAACTAACCGCAGCTTTCACTGATGTGCAGGAGAACTTCAAAAAAGGTACTTCAACTCATATTAAAGAAATCCAAGCTTTTCAAAAATTCTTTGAAACTATCTATAGGCCTGATGATCTTAGTCGGACCGTTCGTGAGGCTGCAGTCACTTTGCGCGAAAAGTTTTCCACCAAACTAAATAAATTGAAATTGCCCTCGTATGTTCGACCAGAACTACGTTATGAAGTGGCTTTCAAACTTCATCCTCCAAAATTCCCTCCACTACCAAGTGCTGATTTTGGTGTGGCTCTAAGTCCTCCTTTCCCAGACTGGTTCGTGTGTGGGAATGCTCTCAAAATTCTTCAAGAGAATGCCAAAAAACGCGCTGAACGAGTGGTTCCGACTAAGCATACCTTGGATACTTTCAAAGGACATCTTCATATAGATCTTAAACACGTTCGTGTCCTGACTCCAATACCTGAAGGTTTGGATTAAGGCAATCTTTTTCGACTGACTTTTCTTTTCTTTTACTGATATACTGATTTCAGTCTCAACTACAGCTGTTGCACGAAGGAGGAAGATTAAAGAAGCTTCTGCCCCAAAAGAGTCTGAGGCATCTAAAAGCGACAAACCAAACGAAAGTGATTCGATCGTCACGGACAAGAAGCCCACGGTAAATACTTATCTCATACTCTAAATCTGGTGCAACTCTGTGATTGGTACTCATCTTTCTCATCTTTCACTTGCCAGAGCTCGAAACCCCCAACGGGTTCGAAGCGTAAAGCTTCTTCGACCAATGCCTCAGACGGTGAAGACAAATCTTCTCCTCAAACTAGACAAGGACAGAAAAAGAAACACAAAGCTGTTACCCCTTCAAGAAAAGGGAAAAGGCAAGTCCTTCAAAAGCTGCTTCTCCTGGCAATAAGGCGTCTTCTGAAGAGTCTCCTTTGAAGACTGCCAGCAATGCTCTTGTTTTGGAAAGTCATAACTCAAGCCCAGACAATAATCCACCCAAGGTATCTTGCGTTTGTCTTACATATTATCTTGTAATTTTAACTAACTAATTGCACTGGCATTTTACCTTGTTATTGCAGGATGATGCTGGCACTGCTACTTCTGGTTTCAAAGACCCTGGCCTCACCATTGATGTTGATAAACTTTATGGTAATTGTTAAACTTCAACTTTCCTCAATTAAAACTTTCGAAGGCTTAACCTCATGATTATCTTGGCTTCGTTCGAAACAGATACTTCTCAAGCTAGAACCCATGTTCTCTCACCAGTCTTCGAAGACGTTAGGCCAATTGCCACTATATTGCCTAATGAGCCAATCGAAGAAAGCCAATCTACTGACGAATCCCCACCTACTCATCAAGGCAAAGATTTGGAAGAGGATCATCCATTCTCCGGCAGCGTCAATGTGAACCAGCAAACTCATGGCAACGAAGATTCTGCATCGGAAAAAGATGCCATGGAGGAGATTTCTCAACCAGAAAAACCAATTTCTCAGGGGACTTCGACTCCCGATGTAAAAACTATTCCTGAGACAACTTCGACGCCTGCTCCTACGAAGCCTACTTCTTCGGAGCTTGAACAACTTAAACAAACTGATCCTCTTGGGTTCCTAAGGGCTATCATGAATGTGAATACTTCTTCACTTTCGGAGCCTGATGTTTCTCCAGCTGTAACTGCAGATTCTAGTGACAAGGAAGATACTCCTAACCTTCTTCGACAGATAAAAGAGAGATTCTTTGGGGTCAATCTTGTAGATGTTCTCAACCGGGACCCTGTTAAAAGCTACAACTTAAATCAACTTTTAAAGAAAGTAGATTTGCTTCAAGTTTCCCCAGAAGTCTCAGAGATGATTGTTCTGCTAGGCTCTCTCCTTGAACAACTCCAAGCTGACATTCTTCGAAAGCAAAACGTCGAGAAAGAATTATCTAAGATAGTGGCCTCTCATGACTCTTCATGGAATTCTGCTGTGGAAGCCACAAAACAAGGTGAAGCCCTCAAGCTTAAACATTCGGCGAATCAAAAAGCCATTGATGAATATGAGAAGAAAATCAGCTCCTGGAAACAAGAAATAAAAATGCTCGAGGGCAAGATAAAGGAAGCTGAAAGTAGCCAAGCAGCCCTCCAAGAATCTAACCAACAAGATTTGCTCGAAGTGGTGCAGTCAGGAATCAAACATTTCGAGACTGCACAGAAGTTAGTGCCAGAGATCGAAAAGTTGAAGAAACAAAGGGCACTAATTGACCTTCGAATGTCCTCATGGGAAACTCAATATCTGAAGATCAAAAGGAATCTCCCTGAGGACTTTAGCTAGATGTCTTCAATCTTGTTTCATTTGTTGGATTTTTATTTTGTAATCGAGACATATAATATTTGTACGCCTGGCTCCCATTTCTATCTATAATATTTGCTTGCACTAATTTTAACAAATCTTTCAATTTTCTGCCAAATATATCTTTAGATTTCCTACAGTGCTTTTTATTAAATACAACATGTAGAACCTGAACATCCTTCGCAGCACTCTTGCCTCTAGACTTGACGTTTCCACTTCTTCTAGCCATAATCATTATTAAAAGTGACGTCACTTTCTCCAAAACGTCGGTTTTCAGACGTGCGTGCATCAGTTTAATGATTACTTTTCAACTTCCAAGGGCGGGAAACGACGGAGGCCATAACTTCTTACTTTGAAAAACGAACCGCAGTCTAATCACTCATTAAAAATGTAAAACCAACCTTCAGTATTCTCCTTCTATATAAAGGGTTCCATATCACTTTTATTTCTTCATTCAAATATTTCTTCCCCAAACCAAAACACAGAAAAAAAGAGAAAACACAACTCTTTCCTCTCAAACACCATTTTTCCCTGAAATGGCTGGAATTCTTTCCTTTAACGATCTCAAAGCTCTCATCAAGGGTGAGTTCAGACTTGATGAGGATGAACTCCTTCGTCATTTCATTAACATTGAAAATCTCTTTGCTAATCAGGAACTGAACTTCTACTTTGAGGAAGTCCTGGAGGGTGCCATCTACCCTAATATGGTGGCAGAGTTTTGGATGAATGCGTCTTTACGCATGGACCCTAAAGGTAGAGCCACCATTGATTCATCCGTTTGACATGCTCACCTTAGCATTACCCCCACCACTATTGCCAATCTCATACGATGCAATAACACCGGAGCAACTTTTGATGATAATGTTCTTAGCATGACTACTCATATCATGTTGAGAACACTCATGGACAGTGATCGCTACAGCGCACAAACCATCAGGATTTGGCACCAAATGCTCGTAGGCAACTTTCAACCTCGGGTGATTGATGAGAATAACATCATGGTTGAAGATCTGGAGTTTATTCTCTGTGGTATTCGGGGAAGAAAGATTAACATACCTTTGATGATCTTCAAAGGTCTTGTCAAAGCTGTTGCTATCGGCGTGGACCGTCGAGAAAGTGTAACTTGCCTTCCATACGGGAGACTCCTTAGTTACATTTTTCTCAAGAAAGGCGTAGTGAGAAGAATGCGTGATTCTGGGGCTAGGGACATGTTCGAAGCTGAACCTGTTCCTGTGCTATCTCTGGACAGTCTGGACGCCAGAATTAACTAGCGAGTCTAAGTTTAATCTTTTTGTATGTCTATGCCTTCCTCTCTTTTGTAATCTCAGATCCTATTTCTGGATCTTTTTGTAATGAAATGTATTTCCATGCTTGCAATGAAAAGAATATTTTGGTGCTTTGATTTTTCTTTCCATAATTTTTTCTGATTCTAAAGCCATTTTGATCAATGTGAAGTATACTTTGACCCATGCCTGACCATTTTGGCTTTTCGTAGTACTTTAAGTGTCTACGTCTTTGCAATCTTTACTTCATGCATGCTAGGTTTATATCTCTTCAAGTATTTCCCGTTTACTCTTAAGATCCTGCGATCTTCTGCTAACTCTTCTATTTCGTAGGCATTGTTCGAGAATACTTTTAAGATTCGAAAGGGTCCTTCCCAATGTGGGGACCATTTACCAAGTGCCTGATTCTTTCGATCTATAGGTAGAATAACTTTCCAAACTAGATCATTATTAACAAAAGTTTTACCTTTCACCTTTTTGTTATATGCTCTGGACACTCTTTCCTTTTGCCTCTTTATCATTTCCAATGCTCGAAGCCTGTCTTCGTCCAAATCTACTAACTCGTTCATCATTAATTCCCAGTATACGTTGGGAGGAATGTCTGCTTGCCTTTGTATTCTTACTGATTGCAAACATATCTCAATTGGAAGTACTGCGTCATGTCCAAACGTCAACTGAAAAGGAGTTGTATTTGTGGCTTCTTTTGGAGACGTTCGACAAGCCCAAAGTGCCTGATCTAAAGTCTTATGCCAATTCTTGGGTTTCCTTCCTACATGTTTCTTAATAAGGCCAATTATTACTTTATTTGCTGCTTCAACTTGGCCATTTGCTTGAGCATAATAAGGTGTAGAAGTAAATAACTTGAAACCTATTTCTCTGGCAAAGTCTTGCATTTTTCGTCCAGTAAAGACTGATCCCTGATCCGTTGTTATGCTTTCTGGGATTCCAAACCTATATATAATATGTTTTTGAATAAACTCAATCACAACCTCTTGATCCACATTTGCCAGCGGTATTGCTTCGACCCATTTTGTGAAATAGTCTATTCCCACCAAAATGTATCTTTGGCCTTTAGAGAACTTGGGGTGAATTTCTCCAATCAAATCTAGTGCCCATCCCCTAAAAGGCCATGGTTTTACTATCGTACTTAGTTCGTTTGCTGGGGCGTGTTGGATACCTGCGTGTTCTTGGCATTCTTGGCACCCTTTTGCAAATTCTATGCAATCTTTTAACATCGAAGGCCAATACATCCCATATCGAAACAAAAGCCATTTCATTTTGTGCCCTGCTTGATGTGCACCACATGCCCCACTATGTACGTTCGACAGAGCCAAGTATGCTTCTACTTCTCCCAAGCATTTTAACAATACCCCTTCAGGAGTTTTCTTGAACAATTCATTTCCCATCAGATAATATGACAGGGCTCTATACTTGATTTTTCTGTCTGTATCCGTCGAAGGATTTTTCAGATAGTTAATAATTGGACTCCTCCAATCTGTGTCTGTTAATGAATCTATATTCAGTACCTCGAATTGTTCTTTGTTGGCATAACCCAATCGTGAGTTCTCCAGATCACTTGGCGAAAGTTTAGTAAACATTGCTCTTCCTCTTACTTCAATCAATTCTTCCAACTTTTCTTTTGATACTTTATATCCTGAGGCTAATTGTGCCAAGTCGTTTGCTTCCTGGTTATTCACTCTTGATACGTGTTTTAATTCCACGTATTCAAATTTCTTGAGTAGCCTATTTGCAATAACAAAATACATGATCAAATTCTCTTTGATGCACTTGTACTCTTTTGTCAATTGCTTGATGACCAATTCGGAGTCTCCTTTAATTTCGAGTCTGGTTGCCCCCAATTCTAACAAAGCCTCAAGTCCAGCAATCAATGCTTCATATTCAGCTTCATTATTGGAGCATAATGGACCTTCAATTTTATACTTGAGCTTTGTTGGAATTCCATCAGGAGACATTATCAATATTCCAACACCAGTACCCTCTCTATGTGTTGAACCATCGAAATATAACTTCCAAGGTTTCAAATCCACATAATGTTGATGATTCTCAACCACCGCATGGTCAACAATGAAATCTGACACAATTTGACCTTTCATTGCCTTGAGAGGCTGAAATATTAATGAATATTCAGTAAGGGCTAAAGCCCACTTGCCAATCCGACTGTGTAGTATTGGCTTAGATAACATGTGTTTAATAACGTCACAATGAGATGAAACGTAGACGTCAACTGGCTTTATATAATACTTAAGTTTGATACAAGAGAAATACAAACAAAGGCAGAGTTTTTCTATATCAGTATATCTAGTCTCTGCATCATTGAGTACTCTACTTAAGTAATAAATGGCTCTTTCGATGCCGTTCTCATCTTCTTGGGCTAACATGCTGCCTATTGTTTTATCTGATGCTGAGATATACAAGCGCATGTGCTTCTTCCCATTCGGGGGAATGAGAATTGGTGGACACGTCAAGTATTGCTTTATTTGATCGATAGCTTCTTGATGTTCTGCACTCCATTCGAACTTTCCTTGCTTAAGCCGTAATAGGGGCGAGAAAGCTTGGGTGCGTCCACTTAAGTTAGAGATAAATCTTCTCAAGAAATTTATCTTACCCAATAAAGACTGCAATTCTTTCTTCGTGGATGGAGACTTGGTTTCCATAATGGCTTTTGTCTTGTTTTGGTTGATTTCTATCCCTTTTTTGTGGACTACGAAACCCAAGAAATCATCTGCCTGCACAAAGAAAGCACATTTAAGGGGATTCATCTTCAAGCCATATTTCCTCATTCTTTCGAATGATTGGCTTAGATGATCGAGATGACTCATACCCGAGGTAGATTTTACCACGATGTCATCTATATACACTTGCATGAACGTTTCTATAAAGTCATGAAATATAGAATTCATTGCTCTTTGATAAGTTGCCCCAGCGTTTTTCAGACCAAAAGGCATCACAATCCATTCGTAAGTGCCTATTGCTCCTGGGCAACGAAATGCTGTCTTGGATACATCATCTTCTGCTATAAAAATTTGATTGTATCCTGAATATCCATCTAACATGCTCAAATACTCAAAACCTGCGGCTGAGTCTACTAGCATTTCTGCTACAGGCATAGGATACTCATCTTTAGGAGTAGCTGCATTAAGGTCACGAAAGTCTATGCATACTCTTAATGAGCCATTCTTTTTAATTACAGGTACTATATTAGCAATCCACTCGACATACCTTGTAGTTCGGATAAATTTGCAACGCAAGAGTCTTTCGACTTCTGTCTTAATCTTCGAGTGAATCTCTGGCGCGAATCTTCTGGGAGTTTGCTTTATTGGCTTCTTCCCTTCTTTTATTGGTAATTTCAATTCGACTAAGTCTCTTCCGAGACCAGGCATCTCATCATAATCCCAAGCAAAACAATCTCTGTTGTCTTTCAACATTTTGATGATCGTTGCTTTCAATTCAGGCTCTAATTTCGCGCTGATGTATGTTATTCTCTTTTGATCATTGTCTCCAAGATTTACTTCTTCAAGAGGATCTTGGGCCAACATCTTTATGTTTGATGCCATTGGGTCTTTCTCGAATCCCAAAGGTTCTTCGTCGTATATTGCATCTAACTTCTGACTTGGTTTTTCTCTTATGATTTCTTCAACTGGAGCCATGTCTTCAGGGAATTCGAAACTCGTACGTATCTCCAATTCTGTTGTTCCTTCCTTGATAGGAACTGTATCTATCTTTGTACTCGATAGTTCGGCTTCGAGAGTCGCCTTTCTTTTGTTCTCGGCCACATAGGCTGAAATCTTTTCGAAGAACACAGACTCAGACATTATTACCGTCATCATCCCAGCCTGTTGGCCGTACTGTCTGATAATTCTCCAATGGTGCTGGATCTGGTGGACCATCCATGATCTCTCTATCCCATTGGAATCCATTTGGATGCAAAGTCAAATAGTACAATGCATTTCTATTTGGAGCATACATCTCTTCAGCAGCATGACAAGGACCTATGTTTGCCAGATTCCTATCGAAGTTGGTTCTATTTACTTGGTTGACTTCAGCCATGTAGTAACTCTGGTCACCTTCGATATTCTCCATTATACCATCTTCTCTCCAAATCGTCACCCTCTGATGCATTGTTGAGGGTACAGCTGCTACACCATGAATCCATTCTCTACCAAGCAAAAGGTTGTAGTTTGCTTTTGCTGGTATAACCATAAACATGGTTGGCCTCGTAACTGAGCCCACTGTTAAGTTGACTTGAACAACTCCCAGTGTTTGTCCTATTTTGCCTTCATAATTAGATAAGACCATGTTATGTGGCCTTATATCTGTATCGAACATACCAATTCTTTTCAGCATATATTGAGGCATTAGATTCACTGCTGCTCCTCCATCAACTAAGACTTTATTAATACCAACATTCTCAATCTTCGCCCTGATGTAAAGTGGCTTCAAGTGGTTTCGCATACCCTCATCTGGTCTTTCGAAGAAAGCATTCTGTTCTTCTACTGCACCATTATTCAGCACATAGTAACACACAGGTCTGTGTTTTGTCATTTCTTCGATATCAGCCTCTTCGCAGTCTTCTACTTCAACTTCCTGGTTAAACTCGTGAGGGAGTACAGATACTACATTACAATTAAGATTTATGGATGACACCCCATCGGAATCAAAATCATTTGTCATTCTATCCTCTTCTTTCCAGGAATTTGAACGCATCTTCTCTTCTTCATCTAAGAGTTTCTCAGCTTCGAACAACCTGCGTTCCACCGGAGGTTTGTTTAACTTTGCCCCCTGGTATGAGACTTGGTTGCTACTAGATTCTCCAACTTCTCTTGGCCTGTATTCCTTCTGAGACTTTTTTATCCTCTGATGCCTTCTCCACTGGGATCGAGACATAGGATTTTTTCCCTTATAATTCTCCAATCGATTCGCCTCTCGATTTGGTCTTTGAAATTGTTTCCTATATGCCATTGCAGTTCTTCCTCCTTGGTCCCAGCTTCGCCATTTGTTGGTTCTTGCATCAGCTTGTATCCACCTATCCCTGGGTGCATTCGCAGGGACTTTAAAACTCACTCTTCGAGCTCTAGGGTGTGGACTATCAGGCCTCTTTGTCGGAGTCCATATGTCGAAACCATAAAGGTTAGGACGCAACCCCTGAGTTTCCCTACTCATATGGCAGTATATGCGTTCGAATGATCGTGCGAGTCTTTCATCATAGACTGCCCCACATCTGGGACACAGAGCAACTTCAGTGTTTCCTTTGTGGCATCTGACCAAAAATCCTACCAAGCTTTCATCCATCTTTGGATATAGTTGTAGCAGGGGATTTGGCTCTCTTCCTGGATGTTCCCATCTTTCGCGCCGAGCCCTCTCGAAGTTGGCTTCGACTCTTCGATTCAGCATGATCGAGCACCTTGGACACATCCATTGCTTACCACCGCTTCTCTCGTGACATTTCCAAAGATATTCTTTGAGGCTTTCAGTTTTTTGTGGAGCTTCGATGTCCCCATTTTTCCTTGTTAACCAAGTCTCTAATTCGCCAAACTCAGACACTGGGCGTCTGGCACTGACCATGTTAACTGCTACTGGAGGAACTTCAGAGATTTGTATTTTCTGGAGTTTCATCCTGAGGTCTTCAGTGGCCTCGCTGCTTTCTTCCTTCGAGGCTTCAGTTATCTCTGCCTTGGAAGATTCTTCAACATCAGTATTGAAGATTATGTCACCATTTAGGCTTTCAGTAGCCTGCTTTCCATTGAACTTTGATTTAGTTTCTAGAACTTCGGCTTCAGACGCCTCCACCATGTTGATATCTTCTACCTCACAGAGGCTAGCGTCAGCAATGTTCAGAGGATTTGAATCTACCCTCATTTGATTCTTGGCTTTGTCAGCAAACTTCAACCTTCCATCATTGAGAGCATTTTGAATTAGATCCCTGAAAAGAAAACATTGAGAAGTTTTATGGCCTAAAAAACCATGATATTTACAAAAACCTCTTTTCTTCCGTTGTTCCAACGGAGGAATTTTGGAATTTGGGGGTAGTATCATTTGGCCATCTTTTACCAGTAAATCAAATATTTCATCACATTTGGTAATGTCAAACGTATAAGTTTTCTTAGGGAACCTATCATTCTTATCATTTTCTACTGGGTTTTTTCCATTTGCTGGATTTAACAATTTGCAAGCATAAGGTGGCGCTTCTTTTAATTCAGCCAAGTCTATTTCGACTTCTTCAGGGCTATATGAGTCATTGAAAGACTCCTCATCAACATTCTCGGCTTCGACGTACGCCACTCTTTCTTTCTTATAGCTTTTATTTGCCCTAGCTTTCTCTGCCTTCAGGCGTTCGACCTGTCGAACCCTATCTGCTAATTGGGCCATGTCCCTGAGGTATTGGGTATCTAGTTTCTTTCTTATTGAATAATCCAAACCACCCGCAGCCATTTCGACGAGTTCATGTTCCGGAACCGTTGTAAAACATCTAGATTTCAACAGGCGGAACCTATTTAAGTAGTCATCAATTGTCTCTGCGAATTTTCTTTTAACACTGGCCAATTCCTTCAGACTTATCTTAGTTTGACCCATGTAGAATTGCTCGTGGAACAACCTTTCTAAGTATGCCCATGCGTCTATCGAATTTGGTGGCAAAGTAGTGAACCAAATAAACGCATTTTTTGTCAGCGAACTAGGGAAATATTTAATCCTTAGATCTTCGTTTCCCGCTAAGTCTCCTGCTTCTGTTAAATATCTAGCAATATGTTCCACAGTTGACTCATTAGTTTCGCCAGAAAATTTTGTGAATTTAGGAACCTTAGTTCCCCTAGGCAATTCTGTTTGCATGATATAATCTGATATAGGGGATGTATAATTTGGACGTCTGAGTCCAGTACTAAGGCCATTATTGGCCATAACCCTTTCTATCATGGCAGTTAAATTATTTTCTGTGGCCAGATTTTCTCTTCTAACTCTTTGGACAATCTCATCTGGATGATCGTCCCTACCCAAAATCCTCAATCTGGGTCGTTCTTCCTCCATTTCTTGTCGAAAGGGGACGGTCCTTTGACTTGAATCCTCCAAGTTAATTACCGGAGTCTTTTCGAACGACTCCGTCCTTCGTGAGGGGCCTGTATCCCTAGGAACCGTCCTAGGTGGGGGAACCATATCTTGCACACATATTCTGTGATCATAAGAGCCTGAAGTATCTCTTTGACCAGAAAGAGTTGAATATGAGGCAGAGAAGATGGTTAGAATTCCTGAAAGATTATGATTTTGGTTTGAACTACCATCCGGGTAAGGCAAACGTTGTTGCTGATGCATTGAGTAGGAAAACCTTGCATATGTCTATGCTAATGGTGAAGGAATTGGATTTGATTGAACAATTCAGAGACTTGAGTTTGGTATGTGAAGGTACTCCTACTAGTGTTAAATTGGGTATGTTGAAGCTGACTAGTGGTATTCTTGAAGAGATCAGAGAGGGTCAGAAAGACGATGTTGAGTTAATAGATAAGTTGACTTTGATTAATCAAGGCAAGGGTGGTGAATTTAGAATTGATGAAAATGGTATACTGAGGTTTGGTGACCGAGTTTGTGTCCCTGATACTACTGAACTCCGGAAACGTATTTTAGAGGAAGGACACCGTAGTGGATTGAGTATTCATCCTGGTGCTACCAAGATGTATCATGATTTGAAAAAGTTGTTTTGGTGGCCAAGAATGAAGAAAGAAATTGCCGAGTTTGTGTACTCTTGTTTAATTTTCCAGAAGTCAAAGATTGAGCATCAGAAACCGTCTGGGTTTATGCAACCGATGTTTATTCCTGAGTGGAAGTGGGATAGCATATCAATGGATTTTGTGTCGGGTTTGCCGAGGACTGTCAAGAATTGTGAAGCTATCTGGGTCGTGGTGGACAGGTTGACAAATTCTGCACATTTTATACCGGTGAGAATGGATTATCCGATGGAGAAGCTAGCTCAGTTGTATATCGAGAAGATAGTTAGTCTTCATGGTATTCCTTCAAGTATCGTGTCAGACAGAGATCCGAGGTTTACGTCTAAGTTCTGGGAAGGTTTACAGAAGGCTTTAGGTACTAAACTGAGGTTGAGTTCTGCTTATCATCCGCAGACGGATGGACAGACTGAGAGAACAATTCAGTCGTTAGAAGACTTGTTACGTGCTTGTGTATTAGAAAAAGGAGGTGCTTGGGATAGTTATCTGCCTTTGATTGAATTTACCTACAACAACAGCTATCATTCGAGTATAGGTATGGCTCCGTTTGAGGCATTGTATGGTAGGAGGTGTAGAACTCCATTGTGTTGGTACGAAGCTGGTGAGAGTGCTGTGATTGGACCAGAAATTGTACAACAGACTACGGAGAAGATTAAGATGATTCAAGAGAAGATGAAAGCTTCTCAGAGTCGTCAAAAGAGTTATTATGATAAGAGGAGGAAGACACTTGAGTTTCAAGAGGGAGATCATGTGTTTATGAAGGTTACTCCTATGACGGGTATTGGTCGAGCTTTGAAGTCAAAGAAGTTGACTCCGCGTTTTATTGGACCATTCCAAATTTCAGAAAGAGTGGGAGAAGTGGCATATCGTATTGCGTTACCGCCAATGCTTGCCAACTTGCATGATGTATTTCATGTGTCTCAATTGAGGAAATACATTTCGGATCCGTCCCACGTGATCCAAGTGGATGATGTACAGGTGAAAGATAACTTAACGGTTGAAACGTTACCTGTGAGGATTGAAGATAGAAGACTGAAGCAATTGCGGGGCAAGGAAATAGCTTTAGTCAGAGTAGCTTGGGGAGGACCAGCTGAAGGAAATGTTACCTGGGAGCTAGAGAGCCA